>NW_019268554.1:10038-38618 GCF_002738365.1 Cucurbita moschata | reverse complement strand
TAAAAAAAAAAAAAAAAAAAAAAAAAAGCAATATCTTAATTGGTCGAATTATCTTCAAATTGATATGTATCTAAGTTAGTCGGGTATATTTTCTTACACGGTTGCAATAGACCTAATTTTGGCATCAATCAATGACATAAAAAATCAACGAGCTAGTTTTGAAAACTAAGAAAATCGTAAAACTTTTTTTTTACTTCAATAATAATTAGGTGCACGATTAGAATATCTGACATCTTGATTGAGAATATATATTTTGTGTCAGTTATGAGAGAAACACTGAGAATATTTTCTAAAACTATCCCAGTCGTGTATTCTCTATTTATAATCATTTACAGAATCAAATAAATTACAAACGAAATAGAGAGATGCACGAGGCTAAGTATCCTTTACAATACAAGATATTATCTTGTAATCAAGGGTAAAATATGATATACGGTAAACCATAATGGAAGGTTAAATATCCTGATCACAGTGACAAATTGAGCGATTGGATATGGAAACTAAACTCTCGCTTCAGATATAATATATTTAGACCGAAATAATGTAATGTTGAACTAAGTTAGATTAACCCGACTCCAATCAAAGCTCGGTATTAGTGAGCCTCTTTTCATGAGCACTCTTTGGTGTACATTCTACGTGGCTTCCAACATTGGGTTTGATCATGCCTATAACATAACAAAATAATGTTTTGAGCATTAATATACATTCAACTAAATTATTTGAATAATGATTTTTAACACTATACTTATCCTAGAATATTATTAAATAAATGTCCTAGAATACATGTGGTCTCCCGTAGTGCCAATTATTAAATGATTACTCATAAGATATATTCTCAATGTGGCTCTTGGTGTTCTCATTGTTGAAATCACCATAGTGCTAATTATAATAATCCAAGCATTAAATTTGTGATGACAATATGAGACAAAATATTAGTTTTAGATGATAAGGTTAGAAAAATAAGTGTTTGAGGTATCTCGATCTATCCACCTAGAGGCACTTTTCAGCCCTTGCCCCGGTCTCGCAACAGATATCTCGACTCTCGCATTGATGAAGAACGTAGCGAAATGCGATATTTGGTGTGAATTGCAGGATCCCGCGAACCACCGAGTCTTTGAATGTAAGTTGCGCTCGGAGCCTTCTGGCGGAGGACACGTCTGCTTGGACGTCACGCATCGCTACCCCCACATGCAACACCCGGCAAAAAAATTGTTTTCTTTCAAAAAAATTTCAACGTACTTCTTTGTTCATGTTTTTCAAAGCATTTATCTCAAACGTGACTTGATTAGAACAAAATCTGAATTTCTTATTGCTGACTTGTTTGCTAGATTAGAACAAGTGTTGTACAATCGTTATCCCTTTACCACAAAAGTGTGATTGTGACAAGTGGTATCAAAGCTGAGTCGGTTCCTTGAAAAGTAGTACACAAACATGTCCACTGCAAAACAACTGGGCAAGTCTCTGGCTAACTGATTGACTGAAATCAAAGAGCAGTTACTCTCCAGGAGGAAGTTCATGATGGAATGAGACTTTTGGAGTCTTGCATGAATGAGATTGTCGCTAAAACCGATAGGATCGATGAAATGGTAGGCCGTCTTGAAATCATGTCTGTCCGCAAATTAATGATTAGGGTCGAGGCCTTAGAAGACAAGGTCACAACTGTTGGTGGCTTCAAGTGTAGGGATAGCTCGACGGGCTTTGTTGTCAGAATGGAAGAACGCATCAAGGGCTTAGACAAGATCCAACAAGCGATCTTTCAGATGGTCTAAGAAATGTCTGAGGTTTGATAGCAGCCTTTGGAGTTGTTAGGACTGAAGAAGTGGATTTAAACACCAAATTAAACCTTACCATGGAAGTGGTGGAGAACCAAACCCCAACCAGGGGTACAATACAATTTAACAAGATAAAGCTCCTAGAGTCCAAACCCTTGTGGGGTACGAGATGTCAAGTCTCTAGAGAACTTTATCTTCGACCTCGAGCAATGCTTTTGAGCCACAAATACTGTGACAGAAGAAGCGAATGTCGTGTTGGCAACAATGCATCTAATCGACGATACAAAGTTGTCATGGAGGACCAAGTACATGAACATTCAGATGGTCAATATACTGTGGACACTTGGAATAACATGAAACAAGAACTTTGATCTCAGTTCTTCCTAGAGAATGTCGATACGACCACAAGAAGGAAGTTAAGAGAGTTTAGGCATACTGACAGTATCTGAGACTACGTTAAGTAGTTTTCTGAGCTTATGTCAGATATTCATGATATGTCCGAGACAACCAAGGTCTTAAGTTTTGTTGAGGGATTGAAGTCATGGGCGAAAATCAAGCTCTACGAACGAAGAGTTCAAGACCTTTCCACGACTTATACTACTGCCGAATGACTGTTTGATTTTAGTATCAATCAACTCCAAGAGATAGGGCAGAACCGGTCGTCCAAAAATGATGTAAATATGAATTACTGAATCTAACTCCCCCAAAGATAGAGAAGTGATAAACTCAGGGAGAGAAGGGGAATGCGAGTCCTCCCAAGAGAGAGATAGGACTGCATGGTGGAGATCTCACAGCCAGAATAATCATAGTCAAAGTTGAGACCTTGCGTCTTGCTTTATATGCAAATGAGGTCGTCAAGAATTTGAATGCCCACAGAAGACGACATCATATGCCTTCCATGCAAAACTCAAAGTGAATTTAAGAGCCGAGTATGAGACGATAGAAACAAAAATGTCGTTAGCTTATAATCTTGAACACCCTCGCATGGGGGACTAAAGTACTTGTCAGCTCTCTTAGAATAGAGTGGAAGAGATAGATGAGTCAGTAGAACACATTCTTATGTATGTCGAGGTCTGGGTTAATTCCAGAGCGGCCAGAAACACTATTATCGACTCTAGAGCCACCCACAACTTCATGACGGAGACCGAAGCAAAACGCTTGAATATCCTTTGGCATCGAGACGTAGGAAAGATAAAGGCCATCAATTCAGCAACTTTATGTATCTTAGGAGTTGCAAAGAGAACTCCAATGAAGCTGAGGATTTGGACTGAACGAACCGACTTTGTGATAGTCAAGATGGACGACTTCGATATCATGTTAGGGATGGACTTCTTACTGGAACATAAAATCATTCCCATGCCCTAAGTAAAATACTTAGTAGTAATGGGATCCAACCTAACGATTATCCAGACAAACACTCGTCAGCCAAGAGGGGTGAAAAAGATGTTGGCACTAACTTGAAAAAGGATCTAAGCCATAATAAACTTACGATCGCTGCTATTACCACATTTGAAGAAGGAAGTGAGTTAACTCCAACAGAAGCCTCGCAATCGATACAAAAATATTGTTAAGTGAGACAAGAAAGCCAGACAAAATAATTTTAAGAAATCGTCTCTGATGTAGAAGATCAGACAGAGTTGCAACTACAAAGAATATTAGAAATGTCAAGAGATCAAACAACCGACGACTTTGTGGAAATACTCACTTTTATTAAGATCAATCGAGAAAATATTACAAGATAATTTTTAGAAACTACATCATATGTGGATTTGTTTTGGAATGAAAAGGTAAGTTATGGTGGAGGCATCTACCGAGACTCGTATCTATTCCTAAAACATCTAAATTTTTTAAACAAATATTTTCTTAAAATATTCAATAAAATCAATAGAACTGAGTCGAACAACTTATTTCCGTTGCCTCTCCATACTTTCCGCATTCAGTTCTAGCTATTTTCGCGCCTTCTGATCGACCTGAAGGTAGGAGATGCAAGACCTGTCTTAACCGCAAATGTATTCGCTATTCGATTCCATCCTCGATCCCACCTATTAAACTTTCCAGACGCAATATCTACCACTCAAAAGTGTGAGTAGATATGAAAATATTATTATTACTCAACTAAAGAATACAGATTTAAAAACAAGAAAAAGAATTGAGATCCAATGTTCAATCTTTATTGATATTCACAACCTTGATACTAAATAATATATACCAAGAAAATATAAACTAATTAAATCCTCATAATAAAATAAAATATACTACTATTCAAATTCAACTGATTACGAATATCTAAGATATATTTCCGAACTAATATATTCTTCAAGATTACGAATATCATATATTCTATAACTAATTCAAACTAAAATAAGTTGCACTAAATTCTGACATTCCCAAGGTTTACCGTCGAGTAAAAGAGTGAAAGAAGGTTCCGTCTGACGTAGCTGATTCTAGACCAGCCGATGAAATTGCAGCTACTCCAGAGAGAGCTCCGGCTTCAAGGAATTCCATCACATACATCCACCTTTTCCTCCAGTCTTTAACTTCGTCATGTCCCGTCTGTAACTTTATTCCAAAATACTTCAATTACTTTATACAAAAAAGCTGGTACCAATTATTTGGACTTGATTCTATACACATCCCCCCTATGGTACCATACCTAACAAACTGAGCATATATATATACATATATATATATACATATATATATATATATATATATATATATATATATATATATATATATATATATATATATATATGTATGAGAAAACACAGAGGGGTTATTTGAGAATGATATGATATTATATTATGTTAGCAATTTTCTAACAACACATATTATACTTTTAGTGACATAAGAAGATTGTTGATTACAACTAAAAAACATCATATTCAACTGCTTTTCAGGGAACAAAAAGGCAGCCCCAACCCCCAAAAATCAACACAAATTCAATTCTTTTCAACCAAATGTTTCATCAATGACCATTAGGAGGCACCACCAAGAGCGCTTTGGGTGGCTGAAGTAATGCTACCGCTCCCCTCTCGGAGCTGGAGTACTTTCTGTATATTACTTGAAGCTTGTTCTTGCTTGCTGCTCCATGGAATCCCACCAAATGCTTGGCACAATCACTGTGGTTCACATATAACAACAACATAATTAGTTGACGCTTTATAATCAATCACACAACAAACACACACACAATCTTTTGAATTCACGTACATTAGTTGAGGCTCTGTGAAGCCAGTGTGCAGTTTGAGGGTCTCATCCCAACCAGGGCTTTTCTTCAGCGTGCATCGAGCGGCATAGACTGCCGAGGCGGCAATCATTGATGGGCTGTACATTATTGAGGTGTTGTAATGCATTATACCAAGTTCTGCCAGAAAATATACCAGATTTTCCATCTGCACCAAGTTTCATGTTCATATATGCTCAGTTTTCTATTTGTAAACCAAGGAAGGGATCAAGCATTCATTCATTGTTACGCACCTCGTGATCGGAGTCCTTCGATGCCTTGATGAACCGAGCGAGGAAAACATATGGAGTAGGCACGGTCATGGTCCATTCCAGCTTCCCAAGTATCCTTTTCTCCATCATTAGTATCTGTTCATTCGTGTATGCTCTATCTGAAAGGCACACAAAGTCATTTACCTGCAAAAACGATGCCATGTTATGTTATGTTAGCGCAACCCACCTCTAGTAGTTATTGTTCTTAACAAATGTCGAATTTTACACATACCTCTGGCGCCCAGATCTCCTCGTATTTGGAGGCTATGAGCATTGCCCCAATACCCAACAACTGCAATTCCCTTCTTGGAACTGCCTTCCTCGCAAGGAAGCGATCAATTATGTTGATGGTGAGGTAGAATGTTTCGGGGGAGAGCTCGAACTTGTTGTGGACATCAACTAACCAATCCACCAATATTGCTCTCATTGAAGCGTTTATCTCCGGTTGCGAGTCCATATAGTCATGAGGCCTACTCTCATTCTTTCCAAATACAACACAGACTCATCAGTGAATTGATTCGAGGGGCCCCGACTCGTATGAACCAAAAATGAATCCAATAATAAAACATACCTCAACTTCCTTATAGAACTTATAAATGTCCTCAACATATTCCACTTCTGCCAACTCATTTCCAACATCTGCTGCGTCAATGTCAATTGTCTGTTCCTTTGGTTTCTTGGTTACTCCACAAGCAGCCTAAATGAAACAAGTGATCCAATTATTAAGAGAACCACAACCAACTACGACTTTCAATGTCAAAAATTGTACCTTGCTTCTAGCCGTCATGACTGCGGTGAGAGTCTGTGCCTTCTTCTTTGAGACCCCTTCTCCTTCCTTTTTCTTGTTACCACATTTCACTTCCTTGCCCCGATCTTTTTCGACCGTATCCGGGCTTATCTCGATCACCTCCGCTTTTGGTTTGGAAACAACTTTCTTGGGTGCTGCCTTGGGTGCTCTTGGCTTCCGAACAGCCACAATACCATCATTAAGAATGGGAGCAGCCCCATCTACACTGACAGGCACTAATTTCTGCATTACAAAAATAGATTCATAGATCCATACACGTTACAGTCCCGAGATAAAAACAAGAAAGACTAGTACAAAATCGAATGAATGATATATATTGAGGAGACCTTATTATTTTCAGCTTTTGCAGCCGCTTGGGCATTGGCAAGCAACTGAGCACAGAAACTCCTTGTAACAGGGCGATTTGCCTTTGCGTCATTTCCTCGAACAGTTACCAGATTCCCAATATCACCCAATGCTCTGCGGTTCCTCGCATCCACCGCCGCCCCGCCCTTCACCTGCTTTCCTCCGCCGATGGCTTCATCACCTTACCCCATAACAAAAATACAATTCAATACAAAAGAAACAGAAAGAACATGAATAAATATGCCAGAGACTTCCTCAATTCAACCCAAGAGAACACGGATTACAGATCTTACAAACATGAAGCGACTTAGAGTTCGAATCATCAAAATACTAATCAGAAATTTAAGTTCGGAAGAAACCCAGAAAAAATTGCACCTCTGATTTGTTGGGGAACTACTGGTCTTGAAGCCATTTTTAAAATCTTCAAAGGAGAAAGAGAAACAAACAAAAATCGAAACCCTTTTTTTCTTCTTCTGAAAGTGTTCTTGAGGTCTCCTCTCCCTCTCTCTCTCTCTCTCACTCTCTCTCTAATATGAAAATGAATCCATTCGGAAGCAATGAGAGAAGCTTTTTGAAGCTGCAGGCGGACGCTTCTAACGGTCGGATGAGTTTTACATCCTGGCCGTTGGATCTTTCATGATCCCACGGCGTTGGTTGTCGGGAAAGATAGCCGTTGGAGTTTTAGAACCTCAAGGGGTCTAAGTAAGGGAAAGTAACCAAAATAAAATGAAAATATATTCAATTAATTATAATAAAGAAATCTCAAGGGGTCTGTCTAAGTAAGGGAAAGTGACCAAAATAATGTAAGAATTTGTTAGATTTTCTTTAAATAAAATATTCAAAAAAAGAAAATTGTAAACACGCCCTTCAACTAATTGGTAATTACGCTTTAGCTTCTGCATAACATTTGTCGTCTAGATTTTATTTTCGAATGAGCCTATTAGAGAAACGTTTCTAAATGAGCCTACTAGAAAATCTTCTCGATATCTTTTAGATAAAATTACTGAATTGCCCTCAAATTTTAATAGGACCTATAGGAGGATGACACCTAGGCATTCAAAGGTGAAATTTGCAACCTCGAGTCAAGACAAGGCCACAAAAAACGAGGTTGGATGAGCTTTCAATAGATAATAAGTTAAGAGCCGGGAGTTTTTGAGTTTCGTATTCTTAAATTTCATCTAAATTTGAGAGTGATAGTATATTATTTGATTCCAAACTTGATATTGTCCTCTTTAGGCTTTAAAACGTCTGCTACGAAAAGATTTTCACACCCTTTATAAAGGGTGCTTCGTTCTCCTCCCCCATCTAATGTGTTCCCCAATTCTGAACTTGAATTTTCGATTTGAGCTCTTCACACAAATTCATCCAATCACACCTAGCCCAAGTTTCAATGTCATTAAGGAATCTTTCGTTAGAAGACTTCAAAGAACACGGGATTGGTCCCTTTCTCTACAACTTTGTAGAAGAAATCGAGTTTAGAAGTTTAACCTACGTTACAAAGTAATTTTTAAAGGTATAGAACCACTCTAATCGTCTTCTTGCATGCACTTAATTTTTAGAGGAAGAAGATGATGACGTGATCAGTTCAATTAAGCCGACCACATCACCTCTAAATTACACCACATTTTATTTTTTTTTCATTCAATTAAGCCTCAATCAAACCAATTCTCATCGAGTTCTTTTTGGTTCTATAAAATACTCTCTAATAGTCCTACACAAGAAAATTGAGAGCATTTCAGATATGGGAGCTAACGAATGTCATCGAGCAAATTGAAGGCTATTAATTTAATCTTACACGTTATGTAGTTGACATAGAGGAGGATCATGTTCAAGTAGGATAAGGTTGGTACTCATCTCGGTAACACTATTAATATCCCATTTTGTAATTGTTATAAATGATTTGATTCTAATATTCATGTGAACGACATGTGAGTAGGGGTATCCTATAAATAAGTTTGTATGAGACTAGACTAAGAAATATTTAAATACTGTTTATAAGTTTATTAATTGAGAAATTAATATTTCACCAGATGATTACGTGAGACTCAACCTCAATCTTGGGTGAGTTACTGGATATTTTTAATAACATTTTCAAAGAAAAGAATAGAAAATGGGTGAGTTACTGGATATTTTTAATAACATTTTCAAAGAAAAGAAAAGAAAATTACAAGTAAACGCAAGGGCATATAGGACAGGTGACGAGATCAACTAGTGGTTATACCATGAGGTCTATGTCACCCTATTAAAAAGTTCACGTGCTTTTTAACTATATCTATCTTCAATAATAATCAATAATATATATACAAAATATTGGTAGAAGATAACATAAAATTTTTCAACCAAAGTTCAATATTCGATTCGAAAAAGTTGTCTCAATTGTGATGACGTGAAATAGTGAATTTTTTTAATCAAATATAAAATAAAAAACTCGAGACATTAATTATTATAAAATTTAAAAATTACGACCAAATGAACATTCCACTATTATCATACATTTTAAGATTAAGAGAAAATAAATACAAAACTTTAAAAAGGGCAGGGAATAAACTTGTAATGGTAGTTTTTAAAACTCCAACGGCTATCTTTCCCAACAACCAAAGCCGTGGGATCATTGAAAGATCCAACGGCCAGGATTTCAAACTCATCCGACCGTTAGAAGCGTCCGCCTGTAGCTTCAAAAAGCTTCTCATTCCAACGCTTTGCTTCCGAATGAATTGATTTTCATATCAGAGAGAGAGAGAGAGAGAGAGAGAGAGAGAGAGAGAGAGAGAGAGAGAGAGAGAGAGAGAGAGAGAGGAGACCTCAAGAATACTTCCAGAAGAAGAAAAAAGGGTTTCGATTTCAAACAATGGCTGCAAGACCAGTAGTTCCCCAGCAAATCAGAGGTACACTTTTTTCTGGGTTTCTTCTGAACTTAAATTTCGATTAGTATTATGATGATTCGAACCCCAAATTGCTTCAAATACAAACAATTCTGCCCTGTTCGTTACTTCCCATGTTGTTACTTCCTGTATTGTGCTGATTTGTTTGTGCGATCATGGGGTCTTGTTTTTTTTTTCGTTTTCTTTCTGTTTCTTTTGTATTGATTGGTATTTGTTTTCATGGGGGAAGGCGAGGGGGAGATCGGCAGAGGGAAGCAGGGGAAGGGCGGTGCAGCGGCGGATGCCAGGAGCCGTCGAGCATTGGGTGATATTGGGAATCTGGTAACTGTTCGAGGAATTGACGCAAAGGTTAATCGCCCTATTACAAGGAGTTTCTGCGCTCAGATGCTTGCTAATGCCCAAGCGGCTGCAAAAGCTGAAAATAATAAGGTCTCCTCACAATCCCTTCATCGGATATATTGTCCTACTCTTCTTCATCGTTTTTGAGGTTTGTGAAGATCTTTGGTTTTCTTTGGTAATGCAGAAACAAGTGCCTGTTAGTGTAGATGGGGCTGCTCCCATTCTTGATGGTGGGGTTGTGGCTGCTAGGAAAGCAGGAGCTCCCAAGGCAGCACTGAAGAAAGTTGTTTCCAAACCGAAAGCGGCAGTGATCGAGATAAGCCCGGATTCGGTCGAACAAGATCAGGGAAAAGAAGTGAAATGTGCTAACAAGAAAAAGGAAGGAGAAGGGGTATCAAAGAAGAAGGGTCAAACTCTCACCGCAGTCCTGTCTGCTAGAAGCAAGGTACAACTTTTGACATTGAAAGTCGTAGTTGGTTGTGGTTCTCTTAATAATTGGATCACTTGTTTCATTTAGGCTGCTTGTGGAGTAACCAAGAAACCAAAGGAACAGATAATTGACATTGACGCAGCAGATGTTGGAAATGAGTTGGCAGAAGTGGAATATGTTGAGGACATTTATAAGTTCTATAAGGAAGTTGAGGTATGTTTTATTATTGGATTCATTTTTGGTTCATACGAGTCGGGGCCCCTCGAATCAATTCACTGATGAGTCTGTGTTGTATTTGTAAAGAATGAGAGTAGGCCTCATGACTATATGGACTCGCAACCGGAGATAAACGCTTCAATGAGAGCAATATTGGTGGATTGGTTAGTTGATGTCCACAACAAGTTCGAGCTCTCCCCCGAAACATTCTACCTCACCATCAACATAATTGATCGCTTCCTTGCGAGGAAGGCAGTTCCAAGAAGGGAATTGCAGCTGTTGGGTATTGGGGCAATGCTCATAGCCTCCAAATACGAGGAGATCTGGGCGCCAGAGGTATGTGTAAAATTCGACATTTGTTAAGAACAATAACTACTAGAGGTGGGTTGTGCTAACATAACATGGCATCATTTTTGCAGGTAAATGACTTTGTGTGCCTTTCAGATAGAGCATACACGAATGAACAGATACTAACGATGGAGAAAAGGATACTTGGGAAGCTGGAATGGACCATGACCGTGCCAACTCCATATGTTTTCCTCGCTCGGTTCATCAAGGCATCGAAGGACTCCGATCACGAGGTGCGTAACAATGAATGAATGCTTGATCCCTTCCTTGTTTACAAGTAGAAAACTGAGTGTATATGAACATGAAACTTGGTGCAGATGGAAAATCTGGTATATTTTCTGGCAGAACTTGGTATAATGCATTACAACACCTCAATAATGTACAGCCCATCAATGATTGCCGCCTCGGCAGTCTATGCCGCTCGATGCACGCTGAAGAAAAGCCCTGGTTGGGATGAGACCCTCAAACTGCACACTGGTTTCACAGAGCCTCAACTAATGTACGTGAATTGAATAGATTGTGTGTGTTTGTTGTGTGATTGATTCAACTAATTATGTTGTTGTTATATGTAAACCACAGTGATTGTGCAAAGCATTTGGTGGGATTCCATGGAGCAGCAAGCAAGAACAAGCTTCAAGTAATATACAGAAAGTACTCCAGCTCCGAGAGGGGAGCGGTAGCGTTACTTCAGCCACCCAAAGCTCTCTTGGTGGTGCCTCCTAATGGTCATTGATGAAACATTTGGTTGAAAAAGGTTCATTTTTTGATATTTTTTTCAGGGGAGTTGGCTTTTTCTTTACTAATATCCAAAAGTCAGTCGAAAGCGGGGAATAGATTACTGACCAAACTCATCCCATTCCAAAGCATAACAAACAGTTCCAAATTACCTTGATTTGTCTCTGTCTATATTTGTCTTAGTTTTTTTAAATACACTAAACTTTTACATTATGAACAAATAAAAAGCAAACTAACATAAAAAATAAGTTTTCAAACTACTATTAATGAGTATATTGGGGTCGCGAAATGTATTTGTATACAAATACGATTGTTGAGACCTAATCTTTCTTGGGTTCTACTTTCATTTTTTTAGAGTGGTATTTCTCTGTACATAGTCCACACACATGTGTGAGTACACTAAGATGGCTCGTTAATAATTCGTAGGCCTGATTGTGGAGTCGCCACGTGAGCATACTCCCCTCTATCACAATATAAAAAACTAACCCAAAAAGAAAGGAACATGGATAATAATGTAAATGTTCAACTATTTCATACCATAATACATAACTTGAGAAGTAATCCATGATCATACAAGTATATCATGCATCGTGTCACGTTTATTCTTGTCTAAGGCGTGTGTCCATGGCCGCATGTTGTTACATGCCAAAAACCCTTGCCTTTTATCACTTTATCCGCTTACCTTTACTGCTTTCATGGTATAATTTCCTTCTTGTTTTTTCCAAGTGTATGACGTTTAGACAGAATCATGTCTATACTTGGTAAGCATGAAATGCCCAAAAATGTACTATAGGGGGAGGGGGACTAGTTGTCAACTCCTCCCCGACTGTAGGCAATGTGATTCTAAGTTGGCTTGACTTACTCAGTTCTAAGAGTGAGTGTTGCACAATTGCCAAATCCGCTGCCAAGAAAATGACAATTGTGACACTTTCGTATCATAGCCTAATTGGTTCCAAAAGTGTTTCGGTAGACATGGTTAACCCCCTACATAGAGAACAATGCGACCCAACAAGGTCAAGGTTCTGAGCCAAGCCCTTCTCTGGGGCTCGAGACGCAAAGACCCTAGAGAATTACATCTTCGACCCTGAGCATTACTTAAAAAGACAAGCACTGAGACGGAAGAAGGAAAGGTCACCTTGGCTACTATGCATCTAGTTGAAGATGTAAATTGTGGTGGCAGTTGAAGTACTTGGACATCCAAGAAGGCCAATGCATAATAGACACTTGGGAAAGACTAAAATAGGAATTTTGATCTCAAATTTTTCAGAGAATATCATGATTTTGGTTAGAAGGAAGTTGCAGGATCTTAAACACACAGTAAGCATTCGAGAATATGTCAAACAGTTCTCCTACTCATGTTAGACATCTGAGACATTTGACAGATGTCTTAGCTAGATAAGATTTTCTATTTCTAGTTCACATAAGGACTGAAGCTATGGGCAACGTCCAAACTATATGAACAAAACATAGAAGACCTCTCCACGACCTACGCTATGGGCGAATGACTGTTTGATCTGAGCAACAAACAGTCCCAAGACACAAGGCGAAGCCAAACCTTCTCGAGCGGAGACAAACACAACTGCATATCCAATCCGCCTAGAGAGGGAGGGGGAGAACAAAGACAACCTCAATAAGGGACTAGAGTCTTAGGCAGAGTGCCCTACAATCAGAACCACTCCAATCGACCACCTCCTTCTTGCTTCCTATGCAGAGGGAATCACATGGGATATGAGTGTCCAAAGAAGGCATCACTACAAGCGTTCCAAGTATGTGGAGAAGTCAAAGGGTGAAGAAGCCGAAGGGGACTCAAAAGAACCGATCGAAAAAGGTCTCATGTATGTGGAAGCATGGGTGAACCACAAATTGGCCAATAGTAGGGAGCCACTCATAACTTCATGACCGAGACTGAAGCGAATTGGTTAAATATCAAGAGGCATCAAAACTTAGGGAGGATGAAGGTCGTCAACTCTACGACCTTACCGATCCTTGGAATTTTGAAGAAGACTGCACTCAAGTTGGGAACATGGAGCAGTCAAGCGGACCTTGTAATTGTCAAAATGGACGACTTCAATGTGGTACTCGGATGGAATTCTTACTAGAACACAAAGTGATCTCCATGTCTTTAGCCAAATGTTTGGTCATAACAAGATCCACCCCTACCATTATCCAAACAAACATCAATCATCTCGACAGAATCAAGATGATATTTGCACCCAAATTGAAACGAGGTCTTATGCACAACGAACCCACGTTCATGGGCATCCCTATGGTTGAAACTGAAATGACAGTTAGATTTGTTCCCATTGAAATACAACAAGTACTAGAAGAGTACCGTGAGGTAATGCTAGAGAGTCTACCAAAGACTTTACACCCTCGTCGGGGCATAGACCACGAGATTGAATCGATGCCTGAGTCAAAACCCCCGACAAAGAATGCTTATAGAATGACTCCACCAGAGTTAACGGAGCTGCAAAAAAAACTGGACGAACTACTTATCGCCGGGTTTATCAGACCTAGAAAAGCTTCCTAGGGATCCTTGGAGTTGTTTCAAAAAGAAGAAATATGGGAGTCTCCGCCTGTGCATAGACTACCGCGCCCTGAACAAAATTACCGTTAGAAACAAGTACCCTCTGCCATCATTACCGACTTGTTTGATCGACTTCATAACACAAAGTACTTCTCGAAACTCGATTTAAGGTCAGGGCACTATATGTTAGATAAAAGACTGTTGGTTTCCTTATTTAGGTTTACACGTTTTAATTAGTTTCTTAAATATTTTTCTTTGACCATTTGACAAACAGGTCGAATGGAATTACCAACTTTGTAGGCGGTCATTTCAAAAGAAATGGCACATATTTAGCTGACCACTCTACAGCATTTTTAGGATAGTTAATTGTTTAAATAGGTGAATCTGTTGACAACAAAAGATCACCTCATTTTAAGCACAGTCAAAATTTCAGCAATTCTCTCTCTCTCTCTCTAATTTTCGCATTTTTATTTTCTTCCAACTTCCTGTCAACGATTTTCTCTCACCGAAAAGAAAAGGATTTCACTGGCGATTATCGAAAAACAACAAGCGGTATCAGAGCCCGGTTGAAGCCATCGGTGGTATATCATTGCGGAGGAGCCAACCTTATCAACAGTCAAGTTGAATAGCTCAAGTGGTTAGAGCGTCGACCTAACAACGCATAGGTCTCAGGTTCAGTAGAAGAAAATGCAAAGTGCGAAAATAAACACATCGTGGAGTCTATCCCAAGAAGGCTCGCTCACTCCTCCACGCCGCCGCCAAGTGCCGGCATCTCCATCACCACCACGATGACGGGCGTCAAGTTGTTGTTGAGCGAGTACCGGAAGATGGAAGAACTACTTGGGAAGAGACTTAATTTTGTTAAGTATAGGTGCTTTTCTTCTAGTGTTCAAAGCTCTTTATTTTGGGGGCGTGTTTGCCGCGCACTTGTATGGTCTAGAGAAGCTTACTTGTCTTATAGTTTAGGTGCTTTATCCGTTTTTGGTTTTATTGCTTGTTGTTTTGTCTGGTTCAATAATACTGCTTATCCGAGTGAGTTTTACGAGCCGACTGGACTCGAAGCTTCTCAAGCTCAAGCATTTACGTTTCTAGTTAGAGACCAATGTCTTGGAGCTAACGTTTGATCCGCTCAAGGACCTACTGGTTTATGTAAATATCTAATGCGTTCTCCGACCAAAGAAGTCATTTTTGGGCGCCTTTACATCCTAGAGTTGGAGATAGAGCCACAAGTCAGCCTCTTGGCCAGGTACCGGAAGATGGAAAACCTACTGGGAAGAGGTGAACCGGTAGGCGTGCCAGCTCGAACAAGAGGTACCGGAGGTCGAGCTCGAACAAGAGCTCGGGTTATTTAGGTTTACACGTTTTAATTAGTTTGACCACAGGTTTTAGGAGGAGAATGTTAGATAAAAGCCGGTTGGTTTCCTTATTTAGGTTTACACATTTTAATTAGTTTATTAAATCGGTAGGCGCGCTAGCTCGATCAAGAGGTACCGGAGGTGGAGCTCAAACAAGAGCTCGGGTTATTTAGGTTTACATGTTTTAATTAGTTTGACCACATGTTTTAAGACGAGAATGTTAGATAAAAGCCTATTGGTTTCCTTATTTAGGTTTAGACGTTTTTTACCACAAGTTTTAGGAGGAGAATGTTAGATAAAAGCCGGTTGGTTTCCTTATTTAGGTTTACACGTTTTAATTAATTTATTAAATATTTTCCACCGTTTTAGGAGGAGAATGTTAGATAAAAGCCAGTTGGTTTCCTTATTTAGTTTATTAAATATTTTCTTGGACCATTTGACAAACACGTGTATTACCAATTTTGTAGGCTACCATTTCAAAAGAAATGACATAGATTTATTTGGCCACTCTCCTAGGCTAGTTAATTGTTTAAATAGGTGAATCTGTTGACAGAAAAATATCACCTCATTTTAAGCACAGTCAAAATTTCAGCAATTCTCTCTGTTATTTTATTTTCTTCCAACTTCCCGTCAACGATTTCCTCTCACCGAAAAGAAAAGGATTTCCCTGGCGATTATTGAAAAACAACACTAAAAGTTCGGATTGTTAAAGGAGATGAGCCTAAAACGACTTGGTCACTAGATATCGGGCCTTCGAATTCCTAGTCATGCCCTTTGGTTTGACTAATGCTCCTGCCACATTCTGTACATTGATGAACCAAGTTTTTCATGAGTACCTCCATAAACTCGTGGTAGTCTACTTAGATGACATAGTGGTTTACATTTCCATTGTGGAGGATCATCAACATCACTTGCGGTTAGTCTTCGAGAAGTTGAGTCACGAACTATATGTGAAGAGGAAAAAATGTGCATTCACGCAATAATGAATCAACTTTCTCGAAAACGTAATCAAAACAAGCAATGTGGGCAAGAAGGAAGAGAAAGTCAAGGTCATCAAGGACTGGAAAATCCTCTCTTCAGTGACGGAAGCACGCTTCTTCCTTGGATTAGCCACTACTACTAGCGATCCGTTGAAGGATTCTCGAAGCGTGCATGTCCCCTGACTGAACTACTAGAAAAGGAAAACAAGTGGAGTTGGACTCCACGTTGTCAAGAAGCCTTCGACAACTTGAAGAACACCATGATGGATGGGACAACTTGAAGAACGCCACGAAGCCCTTCGAAGACGGAACAGATGCGTAAGAATTTTTCATCGGGGGCGTCCTACTGCAAGATGGACACCCCATTGCATACGAGAGTTAGAAGCTGAATGAGGCAGAAAGAAGGTATGCAGCTTAGAGAAAGAAATGCTGGCACTAGTCAACTGTTTACGAGCTTGGAGACAGTACCTCCTCAGAGCTAAGTTAGTCAAGAAAGACAACAGTTACATATGCTACTTCTTTGACCAACCCAAGTTATCGAGTCGTGAAAACCTCTAGTATCAGATGCTTAATAAGCTTTTTCTAGGTTGAGCTCCAATGATGAAAACATTTTCCAACGAACTTTGGAGGCAAATAACATAGGTCCGTCGTCTATCACAACTCACTCGGTCATGCCATCGAGAATGGACAGACGTGTTGTTCATAAATCAAGACATCTCAAACATCCATCCATCCGAGTTCTATCGAGGCATTGGATCCTCCCTTGTCCATGCCATATCATTTACGAATTTTGTACCAGTTAGAGGGTGTATGGTCCAACCTCTGACTCAGGGGCTGAGGCACAATGTTGGCACGCTCATATTGTCCGACACTATCCTTTAAAAATCCATTTCAAAGGAAGTCGCTTGAGGCACTCATTTCGTAATGTTTACCCTCACTGTGACGCACGTATGCGCCATAAGGTCCAAGGGAGGTGGAGAGTTGACACCATGCCTCCCTTATAGCGCATTTTGAGTTATTTTCAATGTAACAACAAAAGTGAAGGTAAATTAACTCTAATAGGTTTTAGGTCGCCCATGTAAGACCCAAATGATCCAAGGAAAGAAATTCAAGGATTTAAGCAAGGAAAAGGGTCCTAAGCAAGTCATTCCTATACCCTAAGAAGTAATATTAAACATTTGCGTAGAAAATGTAAGGAACTTTTCGAATTTTTAATTTATTATCTAGAAGGAATTTCAAGATGCTCCATAAGAAAAAAATGACTAGCAAAGGATGAAGAATTGGTAGAAAACTTTTAGATCTTTGGAGAAAAATAATAATAAAATTTCGAAAAATGACAAATTATCAAAATATCCTTGAAAATATAGATAATTACGAAAATGTCATTCGGCCTAGAATTAGAACTTCCACATTGAACTTCTGCACAAAACTTATCCAATCTCAAAACCCAGCTGTTGGATCTCCTCCAAAATTAGACACAATTTAGAGTGTTCACAAATCATCACATCCAACCGTCAAAATTCAAATTGGAAGTCAGCAGCTCGCTAATTGGAGAAGATTTTTTCGACGAATTATCCAAAAAAATTAATCTTCAAATTTCAACGATTCTGGAGGTTTCAACGTCGGTGTAAGCTTCCCCTATAAAGTTTGAAGTTGGAGAAATAGTATGGAACAAGAATCAAGCAAGGTTGAGCTCCCAATCACAAGCAATAAGCGTTGGGTCTCCTACTCTTAGATTTATTCCAAATTCAAGAGTAATTTTCCTTCAAACTTGTTCGTACAGCTTCATAACAAGATTACCCACAATTTCTATGAAGGAATCGAGCGTTGAAAGTACCAAGAAACTATTGAATACAATTCGTCATTGAAGAGTTTCAAGGAAAACTCAAAAATTCAATCCAAGTCTACACATAAATTCGTCAAGAAATGCCAATCTCAATCAGTTTCTGCACCTCCAAGGAGTGTTTTCATAGAAGACCACGAAGAGAAATAACCTCAAGAACATGCCCAATTAAAGAGAATCTGTTTTGGGTAGATTTTGGGGGTAAGTATTGAATTCGTATCTACAGTCTCTTCTCCTTCAAATTGAAAATTCCTTTGGCTAACGAGGATCAAGTTGAGTAACTTTGATGAAGGAATCGAGAGCTGAAACTTTGTTGAACGAGCTACTCAATAAAATGAAAAATTGGTGTTTACGGGTGAGTTGCAAACCGAGAACGATTTCTGGAAATTAAGGTCCCAGGCTCAAAGTCGTTCCTCCAAATCAATTCCTTTAGCTTGAGGGAAGAATAAGGAAGAAGTTCCATGAAGAAATCGGACCTTGAAAATCCCTAGAATTGGTTGCCCAATAATAATCCTCTATTTTGAACTCCGACGAAAAACCTGATTTTCGACCAACTTTGGAGGCAAATATCTTAGGCTACAATCCACGAGAAGGTATGAAATCAATTCCCAACTCTTCCTTATAACACCATCATTAAGTTTCATGAAGAAATTGAGGAAAGAAACATTGTAAATAGAGTTTTGGAAGGTGAGTTTCAGATGGTGGTGCGAAGGACACGTGCAAGTCTTCTTTTTGTTCATTGTCCATAGGATGAAGACAATGACATGGCTGGTTCATGTCAAACCAAAATCCAACCTCTCAATTTTTCTTAATTTCAACCCTCTTATAGACCGGTTCTCATAAAAATATTTATAGTTCCAGAAACTAGACACAATAAGAAATTTGTTGAAGAAAATTTGAGGTAATTCATATATTGGAAGCTTGAGAACAGAGCTCCCGAACGTGGATGACGAGGTAAGTAGTCACCTTGGACTTTTCTTATGAAATACTTGTAAGAATCGCTTGAATTTCAGTATGAACCCCAGAATAAGTATGAATTAAGAAAACATGAAAGAAAAACACCAATAATCGAGAGTTAAGGTCTTGAATCGATCAAATTGCTCGAAATTTAAGTAACGTTAAAATAACTCACTAATAAACTCTATTGCCTTTGAATTTTTAATATAGACCACATCAAAACATATTAAGATTATATATGAAATTTAGGGGTCATTAGATAAGTATTTATGCCAAGAAACAGTGTAAAATGACCATAATGCTCATAAGATAATCTACCTTCAGTTCATGATCTAGATGACCTCCCAATACTATAAAGCTCTATACTAGATCTTATTTTATAATTTTTTGATGATGTTGTGAAATTTGAAAGTCAATAGAATACGTTAAGTAGCAAAACCAAGAATTAGGAGTAAAATGATCAAAATGCCCTTAGGACTACTTATGATATTCCAAGGTCTAAAGATGCTCCAAACCACCTACTACTTATTATAAGGCCTATTCTTAAGCGCATTGAGATATGTTTGAGATTTCAAGTTGATTAGAACAAGTTTGAAACCTAAGCGTAGTGAGGACCTAAGAAACGCATAAGGAAACCCCTCAAGTAACCCATACCCAAAACTCTTTAAAGAATTCATTATAATTTATGTTACAACTTATGCCTCAAGGAATTATGAACCTTAGGAACTTACAAGATTGAGAACCAAGATCAATACCACATAAGCTCTATGACTACCAAGATAAGAATAATGCTAGGTCCACTCAAAGGACAAGGGACCAAGGTCATCAGAGACAGAAACTAAAGAAGCTAGGTAATACTCATATCATGTCCAATGAGACCCATGACCTCCCATCACGCAGTGCTTTCAGAGGCCCATATTTTTCTCTTCTAGGTGGGATGCCCTTCGCCATGTTTTCTCGATGTCAAGTTTGATCTTATGTTCCGTCACTTAGATGAGATTCTCTACACCATATTATAGGTACTCTATTCACGATTTGCAGGATGTCATGTTCATGTTATACACCGATCACGTGACCATTATAGTCTTTCATGGGGAGTAATCTAAGGTCACGATAGAATAAGAAGAGAGTAAATTACCTTAGCCACAAATCAAGAACCTCCTAAGACCTCCCACGATACAACATATTTAGGACTCAGACTACGCTACTTGGAACATATGAAGCCTTGAGCGTAGGTATTCAGATTATGCTGCTTGGAACGTATAAAGCTTTGGGCATAGGTATTTAGGCTATACCACATGGCAAGCCTTAGGTGCAAGATTTCAAACTACATTGCTTGGAACGTATAAAGCTTTGAGGGTAGGTATTCAGAGTATGCCGCTTAGAACACATGAAGCCTTGGGCATAGGTATTTAGACCTATACCATAGGGAAAGCCTTGGATATAGAATAAGACTACATCTCTTGGAACGTAAGAAGCCTTGGATGTAGGTTTTCAGACTGTATCGAAAGGCAAGCCCTAAAATGCAGGTTCAGACTATGCCGCTTGGAACGCATGAAGCCTTGGACACAGGTTGTTAGGTTCATGGCTAGTACCGTAAATCCTAAGGAGAGTGTCTTGGAGAACGAATTAAGAACAACACAAGCACCTAGAAAGTAGCCAAGAACAAGACAACGATCAAGGAATAGAACATGGATCAGAATCTTAGTTCTAAGGACAAGAACCAAGAACCAAGAATCATAGTACTAAGGCCCTTAGAATAGACCCAGGTTTTAGAATCCAAGGACCAAGGTCCTCCAAATAGATCATGATAAGAACCCACAAGTCAAGAATAGAACTAAAGGGCCTAAGTACCTAGAACAAGAATAAGAAAAGAAAGAAATGTGGTACTCTAGCATATCAAGGACATGATTAAGAGCCCACAAGTAGGCTATTTACTCAGTTTTGTACTCATTCCATGTTTTTCAGGTAAACAAGAAGCTTGTTGAGGTCGGGAGCGGACTCTGGAGTAGGTGCCATCGACAAGCCTCACCTATCGTCCTCCACATCCTTTTGTTTCAAATATTTTGTGTTCGTTCCTTATTTTGTATTTTAACTGTCGTGTTGTGTTTTAATGACTTATGTATGAATACTATTTTGTAATAATACAAATATAATGTATATGATGTTTTAAATTTTATTTGTTTTACTTCGCGAAAAATCTACCTGTGTTTTTGGAGTAATCGAGTCACCTCCGGTTATTCATTCAATTTTTCACGGATAGACGTCATTTTAGCGAACGGTCACACACTGTCGTGGAACGTTCGTCCAAATATCGATTGACACCAAACTTACTGACCATTCATATTTCATATGAACGGATTTGAATCTAGACTGCATGCCTAAATTCCCTTTGAAACCCCGAATTTCTTGTCTACTCGCTGCCCTTATCTTGCTTATGCCTCATTCTAGCTTCGATGCCCACTTTCTATAGTGTGTTAGATGATGCACTGTCCTCCTCGATCGCATCATGTACTTGACTATGTTGGCCCTCACATGGTTGGATGAGCGCCACTTGAGGGTTGTCACTTTACTTGTCGTAACGTGAGAGTCACAACCTACCCTCCCTCTTTATAGTATGGTTGTAACATTAGCCAAGCAACTTGGATTCGTGGACAAGTTGTACTTTTAGAGAAATAGACGGGCAATTCGAACAAAAAAACAAAACCAAAACCAAAATCAAAGTGATTGAAAAGATAATAATGAAGCACTTATCGGTTGGGGTGGTTCCTTGGGCACTTATAGGTTGGTTGGTTACATGAATTCTAGTGAGTCATCAAAATTCACACAGCTAGACACCCGACCATATAATTTTTATCATTTTCGTGGCGGTTGAAGGAGATATTACTAACTTTTAAATCAAACTTTCAAAATTCAATTATGATTTACAAATCAAAATAAATAATCTTTTAAATGGTAGGAAAAACCCTTTGCATTTGAAACCTTTAAGAATTCAAAAAGTTTGTTATTGATATTTAATTAATTAACTTATTTAATATTTACAATAAATTATTTAGGACATACTTTGTAAATTGGTAAATATAAACTATTAAAGATACAAAATGCCTAAATTTAAAATAAATTCAAACCCCAAAAACTAATTTAAATCTAACAAACAAGTTTAATAATTTTTTAATTGTATAGATATAATTAATTAATATTTATTAGAATTTGCACATTTATTTAAAGGATACATGAATTTATAAACGTGAAGAGGAAGATTAAATTAAAGACAAAAAAAAAAATACTTTTATATATAATTCAGCTTTATTTTCCACTATAGAATAGTTTTTAAAGCTTCAACGGCTATCTTTCCCGACAAACCAACGCCGTCAGATCATAGAAAGATCCAACGGTCAAGATTTCAAAGTCATCTGACCGTTAGAACGTTGTCTGTAGCTTCAAAATGCTTCTCATTGCGTCTCACAAGTCTCCAAATGAATTCATCTTCATTCGTGAGAGAGAAGGAGAGTGATTGAAAGCGTCGTCGTCTTCAAGAATACTTTCAGAAGAAGAACAAAAAATGGCTACAAGACCAGTAGTTCCTCAACAAATCAGAGGTACAAGAAATTTCCCATCTAGAATTTAATTCTTTTTTCTGGGTTTCTTCTGAAATTTCATTTATGATGATTCGAGGTCCAAATTGCTTCTAATACTAAGAATTCTGTCCTTTTCTTGTTCTTCCCATGTTGTTATTTCGTGTATTTGATGATTTGTTCGTGTGTTTGCGTTTGAAGATCTGTATTCACTGTTTCTGGGTTGGGTTTTCTATGAAATTCTCATGGGGTCTTGTGTTTATTCGTTTTCTTTCGGTCCCTTTTATGTTGAATGGGGTTTTTTTGTTGGGGAAGGTGAAGCGGCGATTGGAGGAGGAAAGCAGGGGAAGGGCGGGGCGGCGGTGGATGCAAGGAACCGCAGAGCATTGGGTGATATTGGGAATCTGGTAACTGTTCGAGGAATTGACGCAAAGGCTAATCGCCCTATTACAAGGAGTTTCTGTGCTCAGTTGCTTGCCAATGCTCAAGCGGCTGCAAAAGCTGAAAATAATATGGTCTCCTCAGATATATATAATGCATCCGATTTTGTAATAATATGGTCTCCGCAAAGGCTAATCTTTGGTTTTCTTTGGTAATGCAGAAACAAGTGCCTGTTAAAGTAGATGGGGCTGCTCCCATTCTTGATGGTGGTGTTGTGGCCGTTAAGAAACCAGGAGCTCCCAAGGCTGCAACGAAGAAAGTTGTTTCCAAACCGAAAGCGGAGGTGATCGAGATAAGCCCGGATAAGGTCGAACAAGATCGGGGCAAGGAAGTGAAATGTGCTAACAAGAAAAAGGAAGAAGGGGTCTCAAAGAAGAAGGCGCAGACTCTCACCGCAGTCATGACGGCTAGAAGCAAGGTACAATTTTTGACATTGAAAGTCGTAGTTGGTTGTGGTTCTCTTAATAATTGGATCACTTGTTTCATTTAGGCTGCTTGTGGTGTAACCAAGAAACCAAAGGAACAGATAATTGACATTGACGCAGCAGATGTTGGAAATGAGTTGGCAGAAGTGGAATATGTTGAGGACATTTATAAGTTCTATAAGGAAGTTGAGGTATGTTTTGTTATTGTATTCATTTTTGGTTCATACGAGTCGGGGCCCCTCGAATCAATTCACTGATGAGTCTGTGTTGTATTTGTAAAGAATGAGAGTAGGCCTCATGACTATATGGATTCACAACCGGAGATAAACACTTCAATGAGAGCAATATTGGTGGATTGGTTAGTTGATGTCCACAACAAGTTCGAGCTTTCCCCCGAAACATTCTACCTCACCATCAACATAATTGATCGCTTCCTTGCGAGGAAGGCAGTTCCAAGAAGGGAATTGCAGTTGTTGGGTATTGGGGCAATGCTCATAGCCTCCAAATACGAGGAGATCTGGGCGCCAGAGGTATGTGTAAAATTCAACATTTGTTAAGAACAATAACTACTAGAGGTGGGTTGTGCTAACATAACATAACATGGCATCGTTTTTGCAGGTAAATGACTTTGTGTGCCTTTCAGATAGAGCATACACGAATGAACAGATACTAACGATGGAGAAAAGGATACTTGGGAAGCTGGAATGGACCATGACCGTGCCAACTCCATATGTTTTCCTCGCTCGGTTCATCAAGGCATCGAAGGACTCCGATCATGAGGTGCGTAACAATGAATGAATGCTTGATCCCTTCCTTGGTTTACAAATAGAAAACTGAGCATATATGAACATGAAACTTGGTGCAGATGGAAAATCTGGTATATTTTCTGGCAGAACTTGGTATAATGCATTACAACACCTCAATAATGTACAGCCCATCAATGATTGCCGCCTCGGCAGTCTATGCCGCTCGATGCACGCTGAAGAAAAGCCCTGGTTGGGATGAGACCCTCAAACTGCACACTGGCTTCACAGAGCCTCAACTAATGTACGTGAATTCAAAAGATTGTGTGTGTGTTTGTTGTGTGATTGATTATAAGGCGTCAACTAATTAGGTTGTTGTTATATGTGAACCACAGTGATTGTGCCAAGCATTTGGTGGGATTCCATGGAGCAGCAAGCAAGAACAAGCTTCAAGTAATATACAGAAAGTACTCCAGCTCCGAAAGGGGAGCGGTAGCATTACTTCAGCCACCCAAAGCTCTCTTGTTGACTCCTAATGGTCATTGATGAACATTTGGTTGAAAATAATTGAATTTGTGTTGATTTTTTGGTGTTGGGGCTGGCTTTTTGTTCCCTGAAAAGCAGTTGAATATGAATTTTTTTTAGTTGTGTGTAATCAACAATCTTATGTCACCAAGATTATGTGTTAGAAAATTGCTAACATAATATAATATCAATATCATTCTCAGTTAACCCTATGAGTTTTGTCTTATGTGTTCAAGTTTGTAGTTCAAAATTTGTGTAATCTGTGACTCCAGTTCTATAGTTCTGTGTTGAAAAGGCTTATCTGATATTATGAGATTATAGCCGACCGAACCCGATTTCTAAGTTGGGAGGAATCAAGAAACTCAATAACAACAAACAAAACGTGGATAACATGCATGATGTTTTTATTTACAAGGACATGACTTTTGGGGGAGGTGGTTGGCATGATTCAAACACCAAAGAAGGATTCAAATACATCTTGCGCAAATGGAGGGAATCAAAGCATGCCAAGTAATATTTCCCTTGAAGACGTCAATCAAAAAAAAGATAAAGCACATTTGGGATGACAAAGACACCAAAAGAAGCATAGGACGACACGTTCATGATATTGTTCTCAAGGAAGAATGATACGAGGCTACAACTTTCTGGAGAAAAAACTGTTATCATAACGTGACATGACAAATACTCAGTACTTCCATAAGGTCAAATTGATCTGCCGAGAGATTATTGAACTAGATTCGAAGTCCGTCATTATTAGAATCATTATCCACAGATTGTGACCAGAATATAGAAGTTTTGTTATTGTACAAGGATGGGTCGCTCAAGACACTTTAGAGTTTGAAGAATAAGCGCACTCTACACAAGTGAAAGTCCGAGCAAACAACAAGTCTCGTATACCAAATGTGGATACAAAAGTGGTGACAAAGTAAGAAGTGAAGAACTGCCACAACTAGGGAGAGCTCAGAAGAACGATAAGTTCCTTCATGAAATCTATGGAGAATACTTCCTAGAAGAACATATCAAAATCTTAGACCTTAACTCGTAAGAAATGGCTCGGATCTAAGGTAAAATCATTAAAGATTGTACCTTGTGGATCTTCTCGGTTCTTGACGGAAAAGGAAGTTTCGGTCACTCAAATCTCCTTCTTCCTTCTTAGGAGGAGTTCTTGCCTCAATATCGTGGCTGGAGACGACTTCCGGCTGTGGTCCAGTGAATTTTCAGCCGTTCTTTCTTCCTCCTCTCTTTAGGTTCTCTCAACCCTCTCTCTCTTTGTTTTTCCCTTTTGCAATAATTTGTCATGGTACTCAAACCCTAATAATGGGCCGAGGGGGCAAAATGACCTATTTTCTCCTCTATCGACTTTTGACGATTTTTTTTTTTAAATTCTTTAATTTCATGCTAGAGTGAGCAAGAAGTGACTCAATCAAGTAAACTCGGTGAACAGAAAATGGTATCTAACAACTTAGACCGTACAAAAAGAATCCTAAAGTCAAATCCAAAGTATACCAATACAACTATTATAGAAGACGAAGTTAAAGAGCCAAAGACATATGAAGGAAGAAATTATAGCCTTGGACCAAAATCAAACTTGGAAAATAATGTCAATACCATAAGATGTCAAATCCATCTTTTGCAAAGTGGATTGATAAAATAAAGTGTACCCGTATGAATCAATCTAGAGATATAAGGCTTGGACGGTAGCTCCATGTTTCTCTCAACAATATGTCTCAAATTCAAAATAGCTTCATTATACATAATTATGGCATCATCATACAAACTATCTCGGATTCAGATTATGATGAAACGCTTAGTCCAGAGGCGAAGATCATTATCGTACAGGTTCCTCCAATTTCAAGAAGAACGCACTTATGATGAAGATCATTATCGTACAGGTTGTAGTCTTACATTTTGTTCTTAATCAATATTTTTTATAAAAAATATTATTTTTCATTTTTAAAACTTTTCTTAATTTCTATGAATATTAATAAGAAGTAGATGTATGAGCTTCTCGAGATAAAGAACTCAATAAAAGTGACGTAAACTTTTAGAACGAGCGAAAACATAAAAATTCAATAACCTATTCAAAGTAACTTTATATTTAAAATTTTAGGTTTGTTAAAGTATCAAGAAGCATAAAATTCATATTTAACCTAACATTTTATACGTAGCGATATGTATGTGGGACTTTTCGCTCCATGGTGTCGGATAGCATGGGTGTCTGCTAGCCTGATGTGCTAGGCCCAGAAATACATATACAAGCCTGTTTGGTAGGTTCATGTGTGCATGTATGGGTTGTGTGTAGGGATGTACTACACATACAACCCTACTTGAACTGAAAAGCGAAACCTAAGGTCATGTCATGATGTTTTTATGTAAGGATAAGATCATATTGCATGTAATTATATCATACATCCAACCTTACCCGAAACGGAAAAGAACCTAAAGTTATGTAATGTTTATAAACTGTTTTGCATGTGATTATATATCTAACCTACTAAAAATTCAGAACCAATGTCATCCAAGTAAAACACGCGGATATGAGGAAAAACCTAGAATATGAACTCAGAACTCTTATCTCTCAAGCTTTATCATTTCTTCGCGGATTTGGACCATTCAAAATTCATTTTAGTTCATGGTTTGAGTTTTAAAAAATACTAAGTGACCTCATGGTTGAGGTTGGAAAATGAAATCACATGACTATTCACTGTGTTCTACTTTCTTTTCTTGGTAGGGTTAGATGCATAATACTTCTGCATGCACAGTTCAGGCATGAACCCACTAGACGAGCTTGTATACCTACCCGTAAGCCTGACTACAAGTTAGCGCACACTCATGTTACAAAAAATCAATAGAAAGACTCATGTTATAAAAAATCAATAGAAAGAAAGGAATACATATCATATCATGATGTACACATCCATACTGTTGTAAATTATCATAAGTTTTGATTTGATCGGGTTATTTTGATTAGATTTGATTTGGTTATTTGGATTAGATTTGATTTGCTTATTTGAATTAGATTTAGTCATACCAGGGTTTAGTTATATATCGAGATTTGATATCGGGATTTGGGAGAGTTTTGAGGGTCACATTGTTTTTCTTAAGTGACATATTAATGAGAGTATGTGTAGTGTGATAGTGAGGTACTCACTTGTAACACTTTGTTTATTAGTGATGGGTTGCTACTCGTGGATGCAGGGGAACTTCTTCTCTTCGAACCACGTAAATATCTTGGTATCTCTTTGTGTAATTCCGTTCATTGGTGTTGTGAGTACATTTGTTCCGCTTTCGGCGCACAACACATACAAACCATACTAGAGAAATATCCTATCCTCGTGACATACAACATACATGAGGTCCCATAATTTTAAATCATAGTACATGATTATGATGCACATCATACTTCTATTTTTTTCATGACATAACTTCCCTATAAGACATGCATATGTGTACATGACATATCTTTCATTACCAATGTCTTAGAGGCACCATCGTGAACATGTATCATAACATACATGGGCTAACATATTAAAAGTAGATGCATCACATAACATCCATCAACATAACATCAGAAAAATAACATGTACATAGGTCATAAGGTACATGTCCTTCATACAACACGCAATTTCTCTAACCTAGCCAAAATGCGCTCCAATTGATAGTCCAATTAGCCTAAGGCAAAGTCCTTAAATTTTTTGAGTCGATGTTTGTTTGCAATTTTTTTTTTTTTTCATTCTCTATTAAATTTATTTAGCCATGGATGTTTAGATTCTTAAATTATATATAATTATTAAGAGATTAAATTGATATTTAGTTTTTTTTTTTTTTTTTTAATG
>NW_019268554.1:5091-9960 GCF_002738365.1 Cucurbita moschata | reverse complement strand
ATATTTTTTTTTTTTTTTTTTTTTTTTAATGGAGCGTGCGTGACACGCGCTAGAGAATTGATGATGGGGAACAAAATCTTATCGATCTTTACAACACTCACTTTCAGGTATTATTAATGAGACCCATAAATCCTGGAAAATAATTCTCTTCACAAAATAAAATATAACAAAATTAATTTAAATTAAATTAAATTAAAAAAAAAAAAATCATAAGAAACAAACAAACAAACAAGTAGGAGAAATAAGGAAGAGGGCCAAGAGAGCATCAGCAACAGTACCTCCACGCCTCCCCCGGTCCCTAGTGAGAGATAAACTATGAGAATGAGAGAGAGCGAAAATTAAAGCTACAACAAAACAAGATCCACCTCGAACCTCTCTTCGTCTTCGACCTTTTTGGCCACCCCCTTCATAATCATCGCCTCTTCTTCATCCCTTTCATCTTAATCTTCATAATCATCCTTCCCCATCTCCCCTTTTTCTCTGTTTTTCTCTGTTTCTATCTGTTCTTCCGATTCCGGTGATTTTTGTTTCTGGGTTTTGTTTATTTTGGTTGATTACTGTTGCTAATCCAGTTAATTGATCTGGGTTCTCTTTGGTTTCTTCAGTTTTTGCTGTTTTTTTGTGGTGTTCTTGAAGAGGGTCTTTGAACTGTTGACCAGGAGGAAGAACAGTGAACTGGGTCGGGCCTAGATTTGGGGAAGAATGAGGGAAGAGCATTCGAATTGGTTCTCGAGATGGGAAGAGGAGCTTCCATCTCCAGATGAACTCATGCCTCTTTCTCAAACCCTAATAACCCCCGATCTAGCTTTAGCTTTCGATATTCAAAATCCCACCAATTGCAGTCCGCCGTTGCCTTGCCCATCTCCGCCGCTTTCGAATCCCCTACCCGGCTCCGGCAACGGAATTCCGCTGCCCAACTCGGGGGATTTCGGCGATTCCGCTGATTTAGGCTCTGGCGCTGGTAGCGACGAACCAGCCCGGACCCTCAAGCGGCCACGCTTAGTCTGGACTCCACAGCTCCACAAGCGATTCGTTGACGCTGTTGCCCATTTGGGGATCAAAAATGCTGTCCCTAAGACCATAATGCAGCTCATGAGTGTTGATGGCTTAACCAGAGAGAACGTAGCTAGCCATTTGCAGAAGTACCGCCTCTATCTCAAGCGTATGCAGGGTTTATCCAGTGGTGGCGGCGCCGCCGCCGCAGCTGGCTTGGTTGCTTCCTCTGATCCCGCCACCGACCATTTGTTCGCTAGCTCCCCTGTTCCACCCCATTTGCTTCACTCCGCTCGTGCTAGTTCAGACCACTTCATGCCCTTTGTTCCCATGGCCACTCTACAGCAGCACCACCACCACCTGCAGCAGATGGCCGCAGCATCTGTCGTCGCCCACCCTCAGCTCCAGCCCCCCTATCATCGTGGGCAGTTTGGGTCACCATCAAACGGCCAATTTGAGCATCCATTTTTAGGTAGACAGTCCCAACCTATCCATAGAATGGGGGCACCAGTGCATAGTTCAGTTCCAAATTACATTGAGGATTTGGAATCAGGCAATGCCAGTGGAGGAAGAAAAGTCCTCACCTTATTTCCTACTGGGGATGATTGAGCTTGTTTTTTCTTCCTGTTCTGTTCTAATTCTTGTGGAAATTGGTTTAAATGTTATGGGTTTGATCTGAAACTCCGGATAATGTTATCTTAGTTCTTGTTTCTATATAGTTCTTTCTAATATCCTTATCTGTTTAGTTGGTTTGGCTGTCATTATAATATGAAACGCATGACCAAATCCAGAAGTTCAAATAGGTAGAGTGGCCCATCCCTTTAATGGTGGTAAATAGAGGGACATAGGGAGTTCATCTTTTGTCTGTCAAGTTCCCCCACATGAGACTTCTGTTCTATCATATCCAATAATCAGTTCATCGTCGTGTCGCTCGAACCGAACATAATGCCCTTAGATTTTTCTGTTTGCAGTTGTTCTGATGTCAAGCTCAGGTTCATAATCCAAGAACCTGCTGCTTCTTGTGTAATCAGGTTGGACCCAGCTGAGTCTTATTTTTTGAAGCTCGAGGGACGACGGGTGATGATGCGGGCATGTGATACATCCTTAGCTCTGTTTTGTGCGGAGATAGTATCCCTCACTTGTATATTATAAAAGTTGAAAGTGTGAGTATCTATTTTAACCCTTCTGAGTTCATTAGAATGTTGGTGTATTGAAACTGTTACATGAACCTCTTGAATCCTAGTAAACTTTGCTACTATTAGTTTACAATTAGATATCCATTTGAACATTGTGTAATTCATTGTTGGGTAAAGTTGAAGCGTTTTTTGCTCGAATCTACGTTGTACTTAGCGATATCAGGTGGTTCGTTTCTTAAACATATCAGTTCACTTAATGAATAGAAGTGTTTTCATTGCTTCATCAATTGATCTTTTTCTTTTTCTGGGTTTGTTTTAAATGATGTGTTTAAGAATTGAAGCTTGAATCAGCTTTGTTCAAAGGAAGTTTATGTTACAACTGAAGTTGATCTCTGCAATCAAGTGAGTTGGTTTGGTGGGGATAAGTGGCCCTTAGTTTTTAAGGGTACCCTTTATAATGACCATGTTTCTTACGCCTTTTCTGATTGATCAAAGAGCTCAAGGTAAAAATACTTGTTTGAGATTCGAATCACTCACAAGCAAGATTGATCATGACAAACTTGAACGAGTCTAAACATGCAATCTAAACTAAATAGAATTACAAGAAAATTTAGTCATCGACTAAAGGTCAGCAAAAATGCCCTGACTCTTAATGTTTCATGAGTTATTTCATGAATTCTAACCTTCATACTCGATGACCATAACTGTCACGACCCCAAATTAAGCCGTGACTAACATTGTATGACATGTAATGCATAAACGAGAAATTCAAGGAAATCATTTGTTTCAAAAGAAAAACATATCTTTATTAGAAGGACATAAGTGCCTAGGTAAAAGAAAAACAAGGAAAGGAACATGTGAGACAAAGTGTACTATTTAGTAAACTAGACTGACGCCCCGGGACACGCTTCCTCTGTGACAACCCACATCGATCGACGCGCCCTCTCTTGACTCGACGCCTCACGTACCTGAAAAAAAAAGTATAAAGGGAATGAGTATAAAAATTATACTCAGTAAGCCACCTACTTGTAGGCTCTTACCGCACCCTAAACTTAGCAGACGATCACGGGCTTTCCTTTGGCTCTAGAACAACTGAAATCGGGCCTTACCTCATTAGGGCTTTCTCTCTTGGAACTTATCCCTTTGGTCCTCTTTGGTTCCTAGACCTTTTATTTAAACCCATAGAGTTCCTTTTATGCTAACCTGTGTTGGACTGGTGCCTTACGAGTGGCTACCTCGGCATGGGTATGAGATTATCTGGGGTCTTGCCTAGGAAGTGAGCTGCAACCCCCTAGACCCATGATAATCCCCCTGTATTTGGGAGGGCTACCTCCCCTATTCCATCCAGCTAAACGGTCAATTACGACGTGGGTATCCCGTTTCCCATACTAAACGGCTATCGAGCAGTCGAGTCCTGATCAGGAACCCGCTGGTCCCCCACGAAGCTATATCACCATCCACACACAAGTAGCTTAAGGGTACTCTAAGGATGTTTCATGTGCCGTGATGGTCTGATAAACTAATAGGGAAAGGTTAAGTCGATCCCTTGATGGTTTGTCGCTCTAACCATTGTCTTCTAGTCTTATTCATAAAGGTGGCCCTAAAAATAACCGAGTACGTACATAACTATTATCCAAAAACCTCAAACATATTTCATGCAAAGTAATCATACAAGCTCGACGGGGTGATAACATCCATCAATTCCCGGAGCACAGAGTTCGCAAATTTTCCATTCTCCATTCAGCAAAAAGATATACATATGCATAAAATAAAGTGGGAATTAAGAGCATATAAGCAGTATCCAAGTAACTCTCATAACAAATCACAGCATACATCTTACGTTCAATAAACTATTTCCTACGAACATTTACGGGAAAGCTACAACCTAAAATATTCAGACTAGCATGCATGCATCCCAAGCGGTTCCTACAAGTATTACTTCCTAAATTCCGTGTGGCGACTTACTTGGATGCTACGTGCCCTTACGCAGCGTTTCCACACACTTGGCGTAACGAGAGGGGGTGATTTTTCCTCAATAAGGTCCTATTTCATACAAACAAATGGAGTTAGGATATGAATCAGGGGAAACTAGAGAAAACAGAAGCCGATCGGGCCAAAAACAGCTTACACGCGCCTCCACGCGCCAGTCACGCGCTGGGGAGCAGCCACTCGCGGGTTCCACGCGCGAGTGTCACGCGCCCAGAAATTCCTGCAGTCGCGGGTCGCGGGTTCGGGTCGGAAGCGGTGATTCGGGTGGACCGCGGGTCGTCAACTGGATTCGGTTCGCCGTGCGGGTATCGGGTCAGCCAAGGAGCGCGGGTCGGGTCGCGGAGCCAGGGACGCGTGTCGCAGGAGCGCTGGAGCCGCGTTTTCCCAGGCGGCGCTCGACGCGTGTCCGGGGGCGATTGGCGCACGCGGCCCTCTGGTTGGTTGACGCGTGGCACGCCGGCGGCTTCTCTCTCCTCCTACCAGAAAATCAAGGCTTCCGATTAGTTTTTCCGAGGTTTCTTTCCATTTTCTATCTTTCGATTCTTAACCCAAACAGAGGTGGTTTCTTCAACAAAGTTATAGATCATCTATCAACCTACGTGCCAATATTATTTTCTTGATTTTTGCTTAGTCACACGATGAGTTTCGAGCGTCGAAAAGAGGTTCGGTAACAACCTTACCGTTCTTGGATAGTCTCTCAGATCTCGTCGTTCCGTCCGTTTCCCTCACCAAGATCGGTAGCGAATCCTCC
>NW_019268554.1:0-4091 GCF_002738365.1 Cucurbita moschata | reverse complement strand
TGTTCATCCCAGCACCCAGCGAAATCCAAGACACAAGCTCGCAACATATCTTCCAAAATTTGATTCAATCTTTCAGTCTGTCCGTCCGTCTGAGGATGGAATGCTGTACTAAACCTTAACTGAGTCCCCAATGCTTTTTGGAGGCTTTTCCAGAACTGAGAGGTGAATCTAGTGTCCCGATCAGACACTATAGACACCGGTACACCATGCAAGCGTACTATTTCTCTGATATACAGCTGAGCCCACCGATCCACACGATAAGTGGTTTTGCCTGGGATGAAGTGAGCCATTTTGGTAAGTCTATCAACAACTACCCAGATTACGTTGAAGTTCTGCTTAGTCTTGGGCAAGCCTGAGATAAAATCCATGCAAACTGCTTCCCATTTCCATTGCGGAACCTTTAGGGGTTGTAGCAGTCCTGCTGGACGCTGCCTCGGGGCCTTCACCTGCTGACAGGTCAAGCATCGGCTTACAAATTCTGCTATCTCCTTTTTCATCCCTGGCCACCAATAACATCCCTTAAGATCCTGATACATCTTTGTACTTCCAGGGTGGAACGTATAAGAAGTATCGTGAGCTTCTGTCATAATATCCTTAAGAATTTTCTTGTCACGGGGAACGCATAAGCGATTTTTCCACAGCAGACCCCCATCTGAAGAGATTGAGTACCCCTCTGGTCTTTCAATCTCCGTCTGATTCCACAGCTTTTCAAGGTGTTCGTCAGACCTCTGAGCGTCAATAATCCGTCTTCGTAAGGTAGGTTGCATGGTCATTTGTGTTATCTGAGCAGTACCACCTTTGATTACAACATCGATTCCAGCCCTCTTCATCTCATCCTGTATTCTCTCCTGCTTAGTGATCATAGCGGAAGTATGAACTGCCTTTCTGCTCAATGCGTCCGCCACAACATTGGCCTTGCCTGGATGATACAGGATCTCGATGTCGTAATCTTTTACTAATTCCAACCATCTCCTCTGCCTCATGTTAAGTTCCTTTTGCGTAAATAGGTACTTGAGACTTTTGTGATCGGTGAATACTTGAATTTTCTCTCCATACAGATAATGTCGCCACGTCTTTAGTGCAAACACCACTGCTGCTAACTCGAGGTCATGAGTAGGATAATCCTTTTCATATTCCTTCAGTTGTCTGGAAGCATAAGCTATCACTTTACCCTTCTGCATGAGCACGCATCCAAGACCTTTTCCCGATGCGTCGCTGTACACCACAAGATTTCCTGATCCATCAGGGACTGTGAGGACTGGAGCTGTCACTAACCTCTCCTTGAGTTCCTGGAAGCTCTGCTCACAGGCTGATGTCCACAAAAAAGGCTTGCCTTTCTTAGTTAACTGAGTCAGTGCTGAAGATATCTTGGAGAAATCCTGGACGAACCTTCTGTAGTAACCAGCTAGTCCCAGAAAACTCCGTACCTCAGTGACTGTGGTCGGTCTTGGCCACTTCATCACTGCCTCAATTTTAGCTGGGTCTACTGTGATTCCTCTACTCGACACCACATGACCCAAAAACGCTACCTCAGACAGCCAAAATTCACACTTGGAAAACTTAGCGTACAGTCGCTGTGTTCTTAGTATGGTCAGAACTTTTCTCAAATGCTCTTCGTGCTCTGCCTCTGATTTGGAGTACACCAGGATATCATCAATAAACACTATAACAAAAGTGTCTAAAAATTCTTTAAACACTCTGTTCATTAATTCCATGAAGACGGCTGGTGCATTGGTAAGTCCAAAGGACATGACGAGAAATTCATAATGTCCATAGCGACTTCTAAAAGCTGTTTTGGGAATATCTTCTTCTCTTATTCTCAATTGATGGTATCCTGACCTCAAGTCAATTTTAGAGAATACCGATGCTCCCTGCAGCTGGTCAAACAAGTCGTCGATCCTCGGAAGGGGGTACTTATTCTTTATGGTGACCTTATTCAAATCTCTGTAATCTATACACAGGCGCAGGGATCCATCCTTTTTCTTGACAAACAGGACAGGGGCTCCCCAGGGCGACACACTGGGTCGTATGAAACCCTTATCCAATAGGTCCTGTAACTGTTCCTTCATTTCCCTGAGTTCTGCAGGTGCCATTCTGTAGGGTGCCTTGGAGATCGGCGCAGTTCCTGGTTCTAGGTCGATCCCGAAGTCAACTTCCCTAACAGGGGGCAAACTTGACAAATCCTCAGGAAAAACATCAACAAATTCCCTGACAATGTGCACTGACGAGACTGCCTGTTCAACACTGCTATCTAGGGTCACACTAGCTAAAAATGCACTTGCACCACCGCGGATCATCTTTCTAGCTTTAAGTGCAGTTACGACACTTGGGGTTCTTTTGGAAGTGGCTCCCTTATATGAAAAACTATCCCCTGACGGAAGTCTGAAAGTAACTATTCGAGTTTCACAATTAATAAGAGCACGATTCTCGCCTAGCCAATCCATACCCAAAATGATGTCGTAGTCTTGCATGCTTAAAACTATTAAAGTAGCTTCTAAGACTCGTCCCGACACTGTCACATTACCCCTTTTAACTCTATGCGTAGCCATTAATAACTCGTGAGCAGGGGTGGACACTGATAGAATGGTCTCCAAGGGTTCTTTTTCTAGGTGTGCTAGGTCAACGAATTCCTCGGACACAAATGAGTGTGTAGAACCCGAATCAAATAGTACAAAAGCTAAGTGATCAAAGACTGGTAGCGTACCTGTAACAACCGCGTCAGGTGCATCGGCCTGCCTGCCTGTAGTTGCATGGGCTACAGCTCGCCCCTGCTGCTGTTGGGCACCCCGACCCCTTTGATTCTTTGCTACAGGTCGATTAGTGACATCGTCTCTCTGTTGAGGGCAATTTGCTGCATAGTGTCCCATCTGGCCACAATTATAGCATACATTAGTCCCCAGGCGACATTCTCCCTGGTGAGTACGCTGACACTTAAGACATTGATTCCTGTTCTGTGCCGGGGTTCTTCCGCGATTGGCAGTGCCACCGCGGGGTGGTCTGTTAGTCCTGGGATGATTTCGATTTATCTGTTTTCCCTGGACTGCGATCTGGGAGTTTTGGGTTGACCCTGCTTGTAATCTGTCAGTGCGAGGTGCATCTATGAGGGTAGCCATCTTAAGAGCTGCTGTATAGTCTGAGGATGCCTGTGATGCCACATAACCTCTAATGTTCTCCCTTAGGCCGGCGATAAAACGTTCAGCCTTAAGCTCTTCAGTACTGACATATATAGGAGAGAATCTAGACAATCTATTAAACTCCTGATCATAATCCTCCACAGATAGGTCACCCTGTTTGAGTTCATGAAATGCTGCTTGCAGCTTCATTCTAGCAGCGACTGGATAATATTTGCGGAGGTAAGCCTCTTTGAACTGAGGCCAAGAGATAGGCTCTCCAAGAGGTGCAATCAACTTCTTAGCACCCTTCCACCACAAATGAGCCTCTCCTTCCAACATATACGTTCCGCAGTGAACCTGATATTCCAGCGGACAGTTCATGTAAAAGAAGGCTTTTTCCATGGCCTCAAGCCAATTTTCTGCTGCAATAGGATCTATTTTGCCACCTTCGAAGGAAGGCGGTTTCTGCCTCTGAAAATCCTTAAGATAACGAGCCTCTATGGTCATAGTTCCAGAGTCTCTGTTTCCCAGCAATGCTGTCTGTTGTATTGCTACCTGTTGCGTAGCTGCCTGTTGCATCGCTGTCTGTTGTAATGTTGTCTGTTGCAGCGTTGCCTGTTGAATGGCCTGTTGCATCATGGCCTGGTTAGTGACCAGTGTTTGCATCATCTGAGCCATTTGAGCTTGGTTTTCCATAGAGGTTAACATAAAAGACTGTACTACATCTGTAGTGAGGATAGTTGTTGGTTGTCTAGGTGGAACCTCCACGTTTCGGTGGGCACTGATGGGACCGCTTCAGGAGAAGGAGCAGTAGAGTCTGCGTCCGGTAAATCTTGAGTCACTGCTCTCCACTGACTCATTCCTGACCTTGGTGCCCGTGGTATAGGACATTCAAACCATTCAGGCATTTCTTCAACCTCCTCTTGAGGTTCAGGTACAGGTTGTTCCGCCTCAGGAGACGGGACATCAGTGTTCTGA
>NW_019268553.1:2098404-2103398 GCF_002738365.1 Cucurbita moschata | reverse complement strand
GGGGGGGGGGGTTTATTGATTGAATGGAATATTGGAGTAAATCCATAATAAAAATTGGAAGAGAAACATGATGGGCCTGGCCCAATCGGAAAAGAAACATGATGGGCCTGGCCCAAAGTATTGATGGGCTTTGACTCACTCCATAAGGAAAGAATCTGCAACAGTCTTGAAGCCCATGTTCTGGTTTGGAGTTGGATATCAACCCAACCCAACCCAATCCAACCCAATCCAATAAATATTAAGCGGTGCGGGTGCAGGCTATTTGATACGGACCAATTTTACGAAATTGTGTAAATATTACGCGCAAAATTTGCTCTAAAACAAAAAAATAAAAATAAAAAACAAAGTGTTTCTTTCTTGTTAAGGTTAGTGGACTTCGAATTTAGCCAACAAAACGGAGTTCAATTTGAAAAAAAAAAAATTCATCTCGATTTAGTGTTTAATAATTTCCTCTATTACCAATTTTGTATATTATTTTTTTTTAAATATTCAAAATTTATAAATAATTATCGATATAATTTATATTTGTACACTTTAGCATATTACGTATCATCCTCCTAACAAATATTGTATTTGTATATCTTAGCCTATCACGTATTGTTCTCCGTCTCACGGTTTTAAAACGTATCTACTATGAAGAGGTTTTCACACCTTTATAAAAAATGTTTCGTTCCCCTCTCCAATTGTGTGATCTCACAATCTACCACTTTGAGGGTCAGCGTCCTCGTTGGCAGTGCCCTCTCCAATTGTGTGATCTGACAATCTATCACTTTGAGGCCCAGCGTCCTCGCTGGCACACTGCCTGATGTTTGGATTTGATACCACTTATAACAACACAAACCCACAATTAATAAATATTGTCTACTTTGGCACGATACATATTGTCGCCAACCTTATTGTTTTAAAATAAGTCTATTAAGAAAAGTTTTGACATCATTAGAAGGAATATTTAGTTCCTCTCTATAGACTGAAATCTAAAAGACAAGAACTCCCATGAGACTTCACGGCATAGAACACGAGGGATGAGTGATGATCGACCTACCTCAGTATTGCATGGGTCGACCAATTTGGGAAACATAAAACCAAAAATTCCCAAGAAACGAAGATGTCCAGGTTCATCCTCCCAACCAAAAGAGGGAGAATATTTACTAGGAATCTTCATTATCCCCCTTCTGTATCTTTCGTAAGTTGGATCATTATAAATTCATATCCCATCGTACAGATTCAAAAAAATTGCAGAATCCTCCTCTGATTCCCCTTTTTGTTTCGTTTTCTCTCCCACTTTCTACCCCTCAGCTTAATCTCTCCTATTTCAGCTGAATTTTCATTAAAATCTCGCTTTGAAGCCTTCGTCTCCATCTCTAACGGCGTCCATGGCGACTGGTTTCATCAAAACCCCATCTCCATTTCATTTTATTCAGAGAACTTCCTACACCCATTTGGGCGCTCCGATTACAGTCTCCATTGCTGGCAGCTCCAAGGCGAAGAAGACCCATCTCCAGCTCCGGGTTTCGATGGGTTTGATTGAACCGGACGGCGGAAGGCTGGTGGAGCTTCTGGTTGAGGAGCCTCTGCGGGGGCTGAAGAAGAAGGAAGCCTTATCCTTGCCCGCGATCCAGCTTACGAGCATCGACATTCAGTGGGTTCACGTGCTCAGCGAAGGATGGGCCAGTCCTCTTACTGGATTCATGAGAGAATCCGAGTTCCTCCAAACGCTCCATTTCAATTCCCTCAGGCTTCCAGATGGGTCTGTGGCGAACATGTCAGTGCCCATTGTTCTCGCCATTGACGATGCCCAAAAGCACCGCATCGGGGACTCCACCAGTGTGGCTCTCATTGACGCCAAGAACAACAACCCCATTGCTATTCTGAAGGAGTAAGATTTTCTCCACTTTTGTTCTGTGTTCATTCTGGAAAATTTTATGGTTCTGATGAATCTCTCTGCATTGGTAAACCCATTGTGTGGTTTTTAATCTTATGTTTGGATGAATCAGTATTGAGATCTACAAGCACCCTAAAGAAGAAAGGATATCAAGAACCTGGGGCACCACAGCCCCTGGGCTCCCTTATGTTGATCGTGCTATAACTAATGTTGGTAATTGGCTGATAGGAGGTGACTTAGAGGTTATAGAGCCAATCAAGTACCACGATGGCCTCGATCGATTCCGACAGTCACCTGCAGAACTACGGGAGGAATTCACCCGGCGAAATGCAGATGCAGTGTTTGCATTCCAACTGCGAAACCCAGTACATAATGGGCATGCATTACTAATGACTGATACTCGCCGTCGACTGCTTGATATGGGATACAAGAACCCCATTTTGTTGCTTCATCCTTTGGGTGGCTACACCAAGGCCGATGATGTTCCACTTAGTTGGCGAATGAAGCAACACGAGAAGGTACCTAATTGTAAACCATCTTTCCTAGGCTTTTTGTTGATTCGATATGGAAAGATCTAAACTTTAAGAACTGGGTCTATTTTACTACCAGGTGCTGGAGGATGGTATTCTTGATCCAGAGACAACAGTGGTCTCCATATTTCCATCTCCAATGCACTATGCAGGGCCAACAGAGGTGCAGTGGCATGCAAAGGCAAGGATCAATGCAGGAGCCAACTTTTACATTGTTGGACGTGACCCAGCTGGAATGGGTCATCCTACGGAGAAAAGGGATTTGTATGATGCAGAGCATGGGAAGAAAGTGTTGAGCATGGCACCTGGACTAGAGCGGCTAAACATCCTTCCTTTCAGAGTAATAAGCTTTATTTAGAATGCCATGCCATCGACTCACTTAGATATAGGAGTTACTAATCTATCTATGATGTTACACATTCAGGTTGCTGCTTATGATAAAACTCAGGGCAAGATGGCCTTCTTTGACCCCTCTAGAGCTCAGGATTTCCTTTTCATATCCGGCACCAAGGTAATTGCCTGCGAATATCTATAGTGATTTGTTTTATTTATAATGAAAAACAAGAAAAAGAAAACCAATGTTTGGATGATGCAGATGAGAGGACTAGCAAAGAATAAAGAGAGCCCACCTGAAGGATTTATGTGCCCAGGTGGATGGAAGGTGCTGGTTGAATACTATGAAAGTTTGGTACCTGCTAGCAGCAATGGCAGACTTCCTGAACCTGAACCTGTTCTGGCGTAGGCTTAGACTGTTGTGCCCGTCACATGATTTGCCTCGCTTTGTAAATGCAGATGCCCTCATTACATCTTTAGATTTGTACAACACAACATATTGTATAGAGTTCGCTTGAGATGGGTTTACCGAATGTTGTCCTTGTATTATTCTGATCCTTTACAGGTTTTGTTTCAAGTAGATGAAAAGTTCATGGATAATTACAAGGTTGTGGATGAAAATTTTTTTAACGAGGAAAAAGCAGAACAGTCCAATTGTTCGACTTTTAAAGCTGTTATAGACAGGTAGAGAACTACATACCAAATTACTAAGATATTATGAACTCCGCCTCCCAAACGATGGAGTTAAGTTCAGCCACCTTGCATCAACCTAAGGATTAAAGCTTAAGAAATCTCGATCAATACAATAATATAGCAATTGCAGTTCTAGTTAGGCGACCCATTCACCTTTAAAATGGAGAATATGATGAAAAGTACATGTGGCGAATTGAATTTGTTAATGAAAAACGCAGCAAGAAGGCGCTTTACCCAAGAAATCGCAGCTCCAGTTATGTCCAGTTTGGATATACCCCTGCTTTCAGGTTGCCATTGCCCCAGCCTACAAACATTACTCAAAAACAGTATAAATTTTAGTTGCAAAAGCACAATCATGATGACAGATCGTTCATGTGCTCATCTGAGTAGCAGACTGTTGAACTTTATGTGCTAAACAAAATCTTGAAAGCTGTAAAGCTGACGATCACTAAGTACCAGTGTCAGAGAGGAATGATAGAATTTGAACATCTCTGTTGTAACAACTTCTAGTATTCTAGAGTCTTAGTCAGCATACTTTCCCATTACTTGCATTAGATGTGCAGAAACTTGTAAAGACTACGGAGTTCAAGAGTAATCAGCATGAGTTGCTCCACATTACAGCTGAATCACTAGTAGAAGGTAGCAACAAATCCCCAGAGGACTGCAAGGATGCTTTGGAATAGAGTTTGAACAACACTTACGATTCAACAGATTCTACCATGGAAGATTCAGAGGAAACCAGCAATATGGATCAAGTTATTGATACAGGCCGAGATACTAATACGGAAAATGATGGAGATAAGGGAAAGGATGCCATTGTCCTAATGGACAAAGAAAAATCAACTGATGCGGATTGTAATGGTTCAGAGCGAGACACAGATGTGGAGAAGAAAAAATGTTGATCTAATAGAGCCAAGGCCATGCCATGAATATACAATGCCAGATGCCAAAAAAGTTGATACTCAAGATAAAGAACCTGCGACCGAATTGATACGTCATAATTCTTCGTGTTTACCACCAGAAGAATCTATGCAAGTTCCTGAGAGTGAAGACAGATTCACGGATTCCAATTAAGAGAAGAACATTTGGGAACTGAAACGGTCATTGAAGACAATATTGCAACTCAATTTAAGATTTCAAATGCGATCCAAGTGGAATTTAACACGATTGGATCACACTCCAGAAAGAATGCAGAAGAAATTGAAGTTTCTCCTGGATTTGTAGCCAAGAACAAGAACCAGAACGAGGCTCCTGGAGAGGATTGCGAGGATCCAGATGGAGAATATTTGGAAATTTCTGAACAAGGTATGGACACTTTATATTTATCTATTGGAGATTGCAAGCATAAGAATGAGGAGATAGGAAAGACGACGGGAATTTCAACAAACAATGAACATGAAGCGGAAAGACAAGAACCAGATGAACGAGCAAGGAATGAAATTCCGACAATTCAATTGGTGATATCGAGATGCGTAAATCGCGTAGCTTCAATACAGATAAGCAAAGCGAAGGAAAAACAGGAGAAACAGAGAAAAGTCGATTGCTATTCCAAATAA
>NW_019268553.1:2088439-2089978 GCF_002738365.1 Cucurbita moschata | reverse complement strand
CCTAGGCACTTATGTCCTTCTAATAAAGATATGTTTTTCTTTTGAAACAAATGATTTCCTTGAATTTCTCGTTTATGCATTACATGTCATACAATGTTAGTCACGGCTTAATTTGGGGTCGTGACATAAAGAGAGTCGAAGACTCGCCAAACTTGCATGAGATTAGCTTCACAAAGCCAACGGAGAAACGAATAGGGAAGAAGCGATTCAGAGAAACTGAGACCTCTTTTCCAGAGCTCGCGAAAGAAAAAGAAGAATCGAGGATGGAATTAAAAGCCATGGATCAAAATAACTTAGCAGCAATGTCTCTAAGGTAGCGAAAGACTTACCACCGCCATTGCCGATTCGTAAAGGGAAGCGCAGAACCAAATCCCTAATTTTTGGGACCTGCATCTGCTGTGCTACTGCGATCAATTGAACGGATTTTATCGAGAAGATTCACAACCAGCATTCGAGTTTCTGAATTGTTTACTTCCCATGATTTCTTCTTCTTCTTCTTCTTCTTTTCTTTTTCAGTTGCGTTTCAGGCGCGAACGACGGCATGATACACTTCTAGTTGATTCTAGCACTTTTTAGTCGTTAGTTGAGATTGTTGATTATAAAACTTAAAAAAGAACGGTTTCCAAACGCTGATCTTATTAAAACATAAAAGAAATATTCCCTAATCCCAAAACAAAGTCATTTAAAGTCAGTTATGAGAATTCCAAAATAAAGTTAGAAGAGTTTATGCTTAAAGTCGACATTTTTATGTTCGGTTAACATTGATTTAAATAGATATTTTTAATGTGAAAAGATGATACACAGTATTATTTTAAGATTAATAAAATAGGGATTAAAGCAAGATGAACAGTAAAAAAAAATGGTTACTAAGAATAAAGAGGGGATTACATTGATGAACAAGTGGGCTAAAAGGGGCAAAAAGTACAAATTAATAACTATGCAAGGAGCAGGAAATTAATGAAATTATATGAAAATAAATGAATTTTAGAAATCCCTTTGTTTTTCTTGGGAACCGTTGATTAAAAAAGGCTACTTGAATCCATCATCCAACGGTCATCATCATCTTGACGAATTCTTCAAAATTAACCTGACCGTCACCGTCCAGATCAGCTTCTTTGATCATCTGCTCCACTTCATCATCGGTCAGCTTCTCCCCGAGGTTGATCATCACGTGCCTCAGCTGCAGTTCATTAACCAAATTAAATTAAAAAAAGAAAAAAGCATCAATATTTTTTTCCAGCCGTTAGATTCTTCACACCCCCAAAGTCAACGAATAATCCCACCATTTAATTTTTTATATTACCCATCTTCTTTAATCCAGTGCGGACAGGTACATGGTACACAACGTACTACACATACGGTACACTGTACTCCCATTTCACAAATATTTTATAATTTATCACAAGAAATTTAGTTTTATTATTTATTAAATATTAAATAATATTACAACTTTTGACCAAATATAGATATTTTTCGAGTATTTATTATATTTTAATCAATTATAAACAAATTTGAAGTAAAAAAAAAAAAAAAAAAAAA
>NW_019268553.1:2064252-2088207 GCF_002738365.1 Cucurbita moschata | reverse complement strand
AAAAAAAAAAAAAAAAAAAAAAAAAAGTCAATATTCAAACATTTTGACTCCAAAATTCATGAAATGACAGGTCATGGGGGGTTTATTCGTTGGTTTTGGTTCAGTACCTTGATTTTCTTGGCCATCAAATTGAGAAACTCAGCGAATTCGATTGTTCCATTGCCGTCGGCGTCGACCTCATTAATCATGTCCTGAAGCTCCTCCTCGGTCGGATTCTGATCCAACGACCGGATCACCGTCGCCAATTCCTCGATAGTAATGCACCCTACAAAATTTCAAAGTTCTGTTCAGTTTCAAAACGCTCTGTAAACGGAATGAGAAAAGGGGGGCTCACCATCGCCGTCCTTGTCGAAGAGACAAAAGGCTTCCTTAAACTCCACGATCTGTTCTTCACTCAGTACTTCCGCCATGTTTCTTTTTTTTTTTTTTTTCTGCCACAGAAAATTTTCTCGGGAAACAAACAGAGAGAGGGAAAGGGAGAAGAAACGGAGGAGGGTTGGGAAAATTTGGGGAATGGCGGAATGTGAGCTGGGTTTATGTAGAATTCCGAGGCTGTGAATTGAGAAAAATAATTATTTATTTTTTTTATATTAGAAAAATAAAACATTCCAATTTAATAATAACAAAGCTAATATTAAGAGTCAAATTTAGCTGAAGAATTCCGTCATTCATCACCACCTTTACAAAAAGGAAATTTTTAAATCATTTCTTAATATCAAATTGCTCTAAAATAATATAAATCCTCCCCTAAATTTGTTTTCATGATTTTTCTTTAAAATTATGTAAATTTTGTATTTTTAAAATATTGGAATTTTTTTAAATAAATGACAAAATTTAAGAACATTGCTTTAGTTCATGAATTTTTCGTGTTTTTAAATTATATATTTTTTTAAAATGGTGAGATATTTTGAAAAGTAAAATTATAGTTGAATATAATATTTAATATATTAGGGTTAGTTAAAGGGTGGAGGGAAGGTTGGAGAGAAAAAATGACAGCTGTGAGGGTTGAAGGAGAGGGGACAAATGGAAAGGCCAACATTGAAAAAGGGTGCATTGGTAGATGTGCAGTGAGCAGCAGAATCCTTCAACCCCACCCAACACGCTGCATTGCCTTGCCTTCCCCTGCCCCTTTGCTTGCTTCCCACACACACATTTTCATATAATCTATACTATCAAACTCCATATCTAACACATTTCATTCAATGTAACTATAATGGACTCAAATATTAATTTAATTTCAAATTATTTCATTGGAGGTATTACCATTTCAAATCTTCAATTCCATTTTCATTGACTTATTAAAAAAAAATAATAATAATTGGGTATTTAGTGTTAGACGAACTATAATATTGTCCACTTTGAACATAAGCTTCATGGCTATCATTCCTAAATTGGATGATTTAGGACTTTTCATCCACCAGCCTTTAGAATTAGCAACAAAAAAAAAAAAAAAAATTGAATCCTACGTGTACTTAATTTGGATAATCACACAAATAAAAAGAAAAGATGTATAATGAGTGTGATTCATGGAATCATAGGGATTGGAGGAGACAGATCAGGGCAGGAAGAAAATTAAATTTTTTTTTTTAAAAAAAAAAATTCAAAAAATGAAAAACATTAAATGAGAGTATGGCTGGAGACGCGGTTTCTGGGTGTACGAAATTGGATAATTTGTATTTATTTATTTTTAATACGAAGTGGGAGGAATTAACACGTGTACACGTGACAGACTTTTGGCGCAGTTCAAAGTTTGGACTTTGAAGGTTCAAAAGAGGAAGACGGAAAACACACGACGCGGTAATGGGAATTTAATTTCCAATTGACTAAAATTCAAACCCCTAAATTAATTAACATTTTTTTTTTGTTGGGACGTTGACTATTTGACTCTCCCTCCAATTGGGCTTCACAATAATATAGGCCCAAAAGAAGGCCCAAAAGAAGGATCCTGTGGCAGCCCAAATGCCGACACAGGCGACGGCGGCGGAACGTGTGGCAAGATCATCGTATAATTTTAGGTTACTTTTGTGGGGGTACTGTTGCGTGTCATGCTTTACTCACTTTTTCATTTAATCATTTTTTTCTCACTTTTACCTCCTTCAAATCATTACCAATAATACTAATCTTTTTTTATTTTTGTCTTTTTAGCATTTTAAATAAAACTACAACACTGTCAAGCGTGCTAATAAAACCATTAACTTTATTATTACTGTTTTTTTAAACATCAACTTTATTGACTATTCAACAAAAGAATCTTTAATCCATTACACCAATGAATCATGATACCAGAGATGAGCAATTATTAATAATATTTGGGGTGAATTCTATATTTACCAACCCCAATGCTCAATGTTCAAATAGACTTTCGGGAACACAATCCCGAGTCACAATGTCACATTGGCTAGAGCTGACTAAGTCGAGGCTTGGGTGGTGGGTACGTGACACTCGAGTAAATAAGATATACATGAATGAATCGCCTGATTATTAAGAAAGTGTGGGAGAGACGGAAAGATAGTTAGAATGATGGGTGTCTTTCCTTTCTTCTTAATGAGTTAATGAGACCAGAGATGAATTGCAAACTGAGACCTGTAGCTGGTGGAGGAGCGTTGAGGAACAAACAAGAACACAACAAAACTATGTTTTGAATTCATATAAATTAGGATCTGGCACTAGTTTAGAACAAGATTATAGAGAATTTTATAGTTGAATGAATGATATGATATAGTGATTCAGATATTTGTTTGTTGATCACGATTCATTCAAAGGAGTAAAGCGTGGGTGGGGTTCACTGTAATTCGGCGAACTCCCAATAGAAGTGAGACAAAGCAGACAGCCTACGAGAATCATGAAAAAGCAGACAAACTTTTGTTCTTAAAACAACCACACACATCCATTTGAACAATTTCACCTTCTTTTTCCTCTTTCAACCCTTACGCACAAGAAGCCAAAATCAAGATATAAAGCCCACAAAAACCCCAGCTCCGTCGTTCTCCCCCCTTTCGGTTCCATTATTCAGATCCTTCTTTCCTTGATTTATGGGGTCCCCATGGAAATTTCTGGGTCTATCTTCTTTTCTTCTTTAATTCTCTCTTTTCTCATTCATTCCTCTGTTTTTCTCTGCTACTACTAGAATCTTAGGGTTTTGGGTCTGAGTTGTTAAATTAGTCATGGCGGAGGCTGCTGTTCCTATTGCCCACCGGATTCAGTCGTTATCCGCTGTGGACGCCGTCGGAAAACATAGGTTGCTGGCGGAAATGAAGCGGCTCGAGCAAGAGGCTAGGTTTCTAGAGGTGGTGGTTCTTTTTTACTTTTTGTTCTTTCTCTGTTCTGTTTTTTACATGTTTGGTTGTTTCCAAGAACTTTTAATTTCAATTGAAGTAGGACATTAGTGAGATAACTTGATGGGTTTGGCTCAAAATGGTTGATTTTTGTTTCTGGGGAGGGGAGGATTTTGCTGGGACAATGATGAACAAACAAAGGAACAGAATGAAACTGGTAGTTCTCTGTTGCAGGAAGAGCTGGAGCAGCTGGAAAAATTGGACAAGGCGTCGGCATCCTGTAAAGAGTAAGTTGAATTTGGTAATGAACTTTTCATTCTTTGTTCCATGAAAAATGCGAACTTTTTGAAGGCTTTGTTTATACATTGAATCTGAATGTAATATAATACCAGGCTGTTGGGCTGTGTAGAAATGAGATCAGACCCTCTACTTCCAGAGTATGCTTCTTCTTACTCTATAAACATCTCCTGATTCATTTCCCATCTTTAAAATCATGATCTGATTCATTCTGGTTTGGTTTTTTGCCAGAACTCTTGCTCCAGTGAATCCAGCTTGGGATCGATGGTTCGAAGGCCCGAAAGACTCAAATCGATGCCAATGTCGATGCAGATGCTGGATTTTGTAACCATTCTGGTTTCCACAGAGTGAATTTGAATTTGAAAGCTCTCATGAGAAGACGATGTTTGGCAAGCTCAAGATTCACCCATTTCTCCTTAACAGAGCTTTCACATTACACATTAATGTTGGGTTTGCCAATTGGTATAGAATCCAAAAAGTACTTTCAGAATGAACATATGAAGTATTTAAAAATATTATTTTCTAAATTTACGTGACGTTCAAGTACTGCAGCAGGTTGAATAGTTTTTTCTTTTTGAAATTTTCGAAAAATAAATAATTAAACCCATCCCCAGAACTTTTCGCAATCTCTTTTGCTGCACACAATCCACGGCAATTTTAAATGTATTATATTCTTATCGATAACATTTTAAGGGCAGAAAAACAGGTAATCTTTTAACAAAATCCATATCAACCCTTCTGTCTCATTTGGAATGACACTAGGCAATTCTTTTATATGGCTCCATTTTTTCAAAAAAATTTAATACAACCCTTAAATCAAAATGGAATTAAACAGGATATATAAACTGCTCGACTTGTGTAAGAAGTGATCAAGGGCGAGGAGTTTAACCACAAGATTACAAGTAAGAATGAATCTCACAAGCTGTGAGTTCCGTATCAGCTAGTCGCTTTGCCGGTAACATGCTGTGCAATCCATCCGAGACCATCGTATAGACCGTCTCCGGTGAGGGCAGAGCAGGCTTGAATGTGCCAGTCGTGATTCTTAATGCTGTGGAGTGAAAGAGCATCGGTGATTTCAACGGGAGTCATGGCATCCTTGAGATCCTGTTTGTTTGCAAAGACCAGCACCACAGATTGCTGAAGATCTTCATGACCGAGTAGTCTGAACAGCTCCTCCTTCATGATGGTGATTCTTGCTCTATCTGTGCTGTCTATCACAACAATCACTGCATGCGTTCCGCGGTAATATGTTGCCCATGATGTCCTAAGCCTGTCTTGCCCACCAAGATCCCATACCTAGAGAAAAAAATTGCCAAGTGGAACATGTTTAGTTGAGGGAAAAGCTCAGTTTCACCTTCCATAAGAGGAACAAAGACGGGTTTTGTGCAAAGCTTCCTATATAAATGGATTATCTAAATATCTACTTTTCCAACAAGTACTCTGGTTTCTACCATCCTAATAAACCAGCCCAATTTCTGAGGAAAGCACACGCAGATCACAAACATCAACCCAATATGACTGCAAATTGTGGGGGATTTTGGGAAGTTCCAGTTAAATGCTCTCACCAAATATGTCTCATAAAAAGCCAGGATAAATCTCATGCTTCGGCTGGGCTTTTCACAAGACTAGACTTCCCGAAGATAAAAAAGGGAATACGTTGCTTTATTCAAGAACTACTTTGGGACTTCACACGCAAGGTATCAGGTTTACAGACAACACACGAATTCCCATATCTTGCATCACATTTTCTTTTCTAGGTCAATCTTTGGAATCAACCAAATACACAAACTCGCAATTTCACGTGACAACTAAACATTCAACTGGCCGGAGCATTCAAAGATCACAGTGCAAAACTATACAAACCAATACTCAAATAGAATACTACAGTGAAATTGATGAAGGAGAAGAATCCCCAATGGGTGGAATATAATGAACAACAAACAGGAAGCATCCATAAAAAATAGAATAATAAGAAGGCAAAGTAGAAGTAAATTGATATAGATTGACTGAACCTCGAATCGAATGTTCTTGTACACAAGCTCTTCAACATTGCTTCCCACGGTAGGATGGGTAGTAACAACCTCTCCCAAGTGCAATTTGTAAAGAGTCGTCGTCTTTCCCGCATTATCCAACCCAACCACCACGATCTTGTATTCTTTTGCCGGAAATAACATGAACCAGAATCTCGACATGAAAGCCCCCATCGTATCCCACGGGAAAAGACCGACAAATCGCCTAAATGTCCAAACAAAGAAAAACACAAATTCCTCATCAACAACAACAACAACATAGAAGTCAAATACATGGAATTTGTTGGCGAAAACGATTAGAATCACCTAGAAACGAAAACTAGACGAGAAGACCCGGAGGGATGAAAAATTGCAGATCCAGATCAGAATTGCTTCAGAAAACAAAAAGGGCAGAAATTGAAAAGACAGTAACCGAACCTGATTAAATCGATGCGGGAAATCCAATATGGAAGAGTGAAGCGCAGGAGCTTTACAGAAGGAACCGATGTAGAAGCCAAAGAGAAAACCCTAATCCGCGATTCAGAGACGAAATTTCTAGCTTCCGAAATAAAATGATAATATTCTTCCGCGCTAAGTTAAATGAGCTTTTAGCGAAGGTGGTGGACAGCAAGGATGGTTTGATCCATTGTGGCGGCTGACGTGTCCATCTTTGTGAGGGTAACGGCGTGTTTAGTTGGGTATAATATCCACAATCGGAAAACCACTCCATTAAGTTAGTTGCGTGCACCAAAAATCTGGAAGAAAATTATAATTTTTATTTTTGTTTGGGCCTGAGTGGTTGGGCTGTTAAACTCGATCTTACATATTGGACCTAGATTATGTGGCCGAAGCCCAGCCCAACAAAAGAGAACCCGACCCGACTCCTTTATTCCGGAATAACTTAATGGTTATACCTAAACTTTTTTAAATAGTTAAATCATGATTAAGAAAGTATAAAACCTTATTAATCAGGAATAGCTTAATAATGGTAATCAATCAATGTTGTACATAATGGATTAATGATTTAGACCATAATAATTATTGTTTTTCTTTTGTTTTAAAATTTTATTCCACATTTAAAAAATAAAAAGAAAAAGAAAAGGAGATTCTTTTTCCAAGAGGAAAATGAAAATAAAATAAAATAGAGTGGGATTTCTTTTGGATTGATAGAGGAATAGAGCAACCAAACTCTGCTGTTATTATAAAGAACACAATTTATAATAAAAGAAAAAGAAAAAAGACAAACACTAATAATACTTTTTATATAAGATACCTAGTATAAGGACAAAACAATCGCATCGTCTCATATGCAACGGACCTAAGCTTGAGTTGTGGGGATGTCGAGTGAAAAAAAACATTCAAACCCCACTATTTCAAGTCTCATCATATGTTCTTATCTTTTGAATTTGATTCTAACCATCGATCTTTTAGATGATAATTGATATATTTATTTACATATTATTAATATCTATTTTTTAAAAGTCTATTTTATTTTTTAATTAACCCAAGATTTCTTCATCAAACAACTTTATGTCTTCATCATTCATCATCACCCCCTCTCTTTTTCTCTCTCTCTCTTTTTTTTTTTTTCGCATTCGATCACGTAAGCTTTTTGTTTGCTTCCACATCTAATTCTTACCTTGACACGACATAAATGATTTTCTAAATATTTAGAACGTTAAATTTCACATTCTAAGTTACATTTTATATCCTTCCTCTAATATTACAAGAGATAAGATTTCGCTAATTTTTTTCTCGATTCGTGGAGGATCGTGTCACATTTACTTCTAATCTCTTTCTTCGATGTCGAAAAAAAGGGTAACATATGACATGATTGGTCTGAAAATATTAGCATAAATAATAGAATATGGTAGGATATGATTAAAGAATATTGTGTTTGGAACCCATGATAGATGTGTTAGGGATATTTAACAATCTTCATTAACCCTAAACCTAATTAAATTAAATTAAATCCATTAAATCATTATCGTTATCATTTTAATCCTTTTGGTTATAGTGGGCCCATCACCCACGTGGGTTAGGCCTAATAAAATATTTTGGATTTGTTTTTTTTAGAAATTAATCAATGAAATTAAGCATACACGAATTTAATTAAACAAGTATTTTTCAATTCTATGATAAAAATGGATGGACTAAGCTAAATACTCTTAAAATCATACCAAGAAAAAAAAAAAAAACTAATTTAAACATAATTGAATTAATTTAGAGTTAAAAAATGTACATCCATAATTTTAAAAATAAATTAAAATGATGGAAAAGGGTAAAGGGGTCTGGTAGGCCAACAGATTGAGAATAAAGTTATAATAATATTAACCAATTGGGACTTTAATTTGGTTTTGGTGGTTGCAAGGAAAATGACTTTGTTTACTATATTTGGGGGTAGCTTCCATAGTGGGTAATCCGATCCTCAGCAACACGTCGACGTTTTGACCTTTTATGTCATTTTCAAATTTTATGTTCTTAATCTTATATATTTATTTATTTATTTATTTCAACCTTATGATTGGTGAATTGGGTTTGAATTTTTCATTAAAAAATAAAAATATTAGTTCTAACTTACAAATATTTAAATTTTAAACTTTATTAGAGTTTAGCGTGTTACTTATCAAAATTTGAGAAGCTTGAAACACAATTCTCATCATAAAATCCACGCATTATTAATGAATTGATGTTAAAAATAGAAATAAACCTAATTATGTTGCTCCACTCAAGTAGTTGAATAGTTGAGTATAATAAAATAACCAAAATGTTGTTTGCATACATAAGTATTATATAATACTTGAGGGAGTGTCTCCACAAGGATTTGACCCCTCGTCTACCACGAAAACTAGCAACTCCCCAATACTGAATTTGAGAAAAGAAAAGAAAATTAATTAATGAATTAATTTCCTGCAACTGCGATGAGTTTGATGGAAAATGACACTCATCTACTTGAAATAATGAATTAAATGAGCCACAATATTGGTGTGGAGATGATATTTGTTAGAAAAGATATGAAACAAAATACCCAGGTTTTATTTATTTATTTATTTATTTATTTATTTATTTGGGGGGTTTTAAAAGAAAATAGAGATTGTGAAATAGAAGGCATCTGAAAGTGTACAAAAGCTAATGACAAGGCCATGTTCCCAAAAGCTTTAAAAAGAGAGAATGATGAGTTTCAGAAAAAGAGTGAGAATTCAATAACTTCATTGCCCATCATCAAAACAACTTCACTAAAGTCGCATCCATGCCTCTCTCCCCCATTACACCCAAAATTCACCAATTTTCAAAATTAAAAAATTTAAAAAAGAAAAAAAGAAAAAAAGAAAAAAAGAAAGATCAAGCCAGCAAGCAAGCAATATACTCCAAAGCTTGGGAAATGGATTACTTGCCATACAATATAGGTATTTAAGAAGACAAATTTCAAAAGTTAGAATAACTTCTTGGTTTTGTTTTAATTAGAAATTTTGTGCAAATTTTAAAAAAAAAGAAAAGAAAAAAAACATTCATTTTATTAGGCTTTATACCTTATTTTTGTGGAACCGAACAGGGAGCCTAAAACCGGACCACGTACGGACCCATGTCTGGCGGTCCATGGTCATTAGGAATGTTGACCGCCACCTGGCCCTATAACCTACGTCCACCCATTTTCTTTAATAATTCCATTTTATTTTAACCATTATTTACCCCACCCATACCAAAACCAATAAATTAAATATTATTATATAAAGATTAAATGTGGATGATTGGAATTTTTATAATTATAATTAAAAGGTTGATGGGGGTAGACCAACCGAAAAATTTCCTCCTGGATCAGAGTTTTAAAATATTTGAATTTCTGTACTTATTTCATCATGAAAATGACTTTTCAACTCAATATTAAGAAAAACTTTATAAAATTTATTCAAAAAATAAAATACCAATTAATTTGCCAAAAGCTTTTTTTATTTATTTATTAAAAAAATCTGTTTAAATATCTGAAGCTTTTTTTTTATTATTATTTGTTACGATACACGAGACTGAATCGAGAATTTAATTTTTTTATTGAATAAAAAAATTAATAGGAAGTTTATTTTCGAGATGGTAAATATTTTTGCGAACACCGTAAACTTTGCCCCGCTCTCGTCCCCCACTTTCTAAAAAAGAGAAAACAAAAATATATTAATTTAAAATAAAAATAAAAAAGTGGGAAATTGCACATTTGCCACGATTGCTTTCGATATCCCCGGAAAACGAGGGGCATCTACCCGGTATTCCATATTAGTGGAGGGGTGTTTTTGGAATTTCACGTCGTTTTTCACCTCGGCTAGATTAATTAATTTAAAACAAAACAAAAAAAATAAACTACCCACCACTTCATCCACCCGACACGTGTCGCCATCTGGCCCATGTCCATGAACCCAAACTGGGTGAAAGTGCAATAATTGTCACGCTAGCAAGCTGCCAATTTCAGGATAATTACTGCCATGTAGGACTCCACGTGGCAAATATTATGTCCACTCAGCAACCCATCTTCTTCTATTTCCTTATAAAACCCCCGGCCCGGTTTTCTCCCACTCCATTACTCGCCCCCCTTTCAGGACCACCACTCTCCTTCACAAACCCACTCTCTCCGACCTTTCTCGAATCTCATCTTCTCCGGCGACCTCATCGGAAGATGAATTATCCGATCGCACTCTCATTCAGATCAGGACTTGCCGTTTCCTTCTGCAATCATCGTCGCCATGTTTTTCACGAAAAATCTCTGAGATAACCCTCCTCCCTTTTCCTTTCCCTATTTTCCGTACTTCCTTCTTGCTCCAGCATTTTTCCAGAAGTGTCTTCTCTTTCGGCCTTTGTATGTACATTTTTGCGGTGGTTTTTTCCCTTTCGATCGCTTCACGGCTATTCTGAGTGTGGAGTAGCTGACCAGTGGGCATGGAGCGATTAGTGGAAGCGTGCCATTGATTCCGTTTAGTTCTTCATTTTTTGAGTTGAAAGTTTTAGAGTGGGAGATTCTGAATGTACATGCAACTATCTGGAGTTCATTTCTCTGATTTTTCTCTGTGATTTCGGTTTTTGCAAGTCCGTGAATTTCAATGAACCCGAGCTGCACAGAGTAGAGATTTAGTAGGTGTAGTTTGGGAATTTCTGACCGGAGCAAATCTGTATTGCAATTTTTTTTCTCTTTTAATTTTCGGAACTTTCTCGAGGGAGCGGAAAATTTTCTGTTTGTTTCTTTTGGGTAATGAAGATCCAACCGATTGATATCGATGTTAAGACGGTGAGAGAACAGGTTCGTCCCGAATCGGCCAAGCCTCTGTTAAAATCGCGACTGAGGCGACTTTTCGATCGGCCGTTTCCGAGCGTTCTGAGAAGCTCTGCGGTTGAGAAACCGATTATTGTTGGTGAACCAGCTCAGTTTAGCAGCAAAGATGGAGGAGGAGGGACCGAGTTCGAACCGAGCTCGGTTTGCTTAGATAAGATGGTGCAGAATTTCATCGAGGAGAGCAACGAGAAGCAACCGGCAGCTGTCAAGTATGGCCGCAATCCCTGCAATTGCTTCAACGGCAATAGCAATGACAGCTCCGACGATGAATTCGATGTATTTGGGTGTTTTGGTGAATCGATCACCTCCGGATCATCCGGTGGCGATGTATGTGATATACTCAAGGTAATTTCTGAGCCGAAACTTCAAATTTCGGGATTCGAGCTTTTTCATAGTTTATTTGACAATCGACATTTTGTTTCAGGGTTTAATCCCTTGCACGAGCGTTACGGAGAGAAACCTCTTGGCAGATACTTCGAAAATCATCGAAAAGCATAGCAAAATTCATAAACGGAAAGACGATTTACGCAGAATCGTAACCGATTCCCTCTCATCTCTTGGTTACAGTTCTTCCATCTGCAAATCCAAATGGGAGAAATCCCCCTCCTTCCCAGCTGGTACAGAAAATTTCCCCCCTGTGCCCTAATTTTCTTTCTTCCCCAATTCTTAAATTCGATTTCATTTCTGTTTGATTTTAGGTGAATACGAATACGTGGATGTGATTCTGGATGGAGAACGATTGCTGATAGACATCGATTTTAGATCCGAATTCGAGATTGCTCGTTCGACGGGAACATATAAAGCGATTCTTCAGACGCTACCGTACGTCTTCGTCGGGAAATCAGAACGTCTCAGACAAATTGTATCCATCGTATCAGAAGCCGCAAGACAGAGCCTGAAGAAGAAAGGAATGCATTTTCCGCCATGGAGGAAAGCCGAGTACATGCTTGCTAAATGGCTCTCTCCTCCAATCAGAACCACTGACTCTCTCCCCAACGCTCCTCCGAGAGCCGAACCCGAAGAATCCAAATCTGAAACCCTAAACGACCCGCTGGCAACCGACACCGATTGCGGTGAATTCGAGTTGATTTTCGGCGAGGAATCGGTGTCGATCGAGTCCGTAACCACCAGCGATCCCGAGTCGCTATCGCCGACGTTAATCTCCGGCGAAAATGAACCGGCAACGGGGAGCGGTTCTCCGTGGCAACCCCCTGCGATCAAGCCAAAGAGAATAGATAAAGGAGCTAAGATAGTCACCGGATTAGCTTCCCTTCTCAAAGAGAAATCTTGAGAAAGAAAAAAAAAAAGAAAAAGTTTTGGTTTTTTTTTCTTTTAATTTCTGGAAAAAAAAAGTGTATAAATGAACATAAAAAAATATAATATAAATACCTTGATAATTATCTTCTTATTATTGGGTGATTTCTGAAATAAAATAATGAAAAGAAAAACAAAATGAATATTTTAATAGAAGGAAATAGCTTGGTTTCCTGGGTGGGAAACAAACAATATCCCATTTTGTAGGGTAGAAAAGAAAATTAAGAATTTTGAAGGGGAGGTTTGGGAATAAAGGGAAAAATTGGGGGTATAAAAGCAAAGAGAGAGAAATAGAATTGGTGAAGTCTGGAAGGGTGTGATGGTAAATGAACTCATAACAATTGCGTGATATTCTCTTCCCTCTTATCCCCTAGCGTTTAAGCTTATTTCAAATTTTAAAAATTAGGAAACTAATAATTGCAAATAATTGCAAATAATAATAATAATAATAGTAAAAAGGGAAACAAAGAAGGGTAATAATGTCATATGATTGTATGTGTGATGGTTTAAAGAAGGCGTGGGTTCGTTTCCTTTTTTTCTTTAAATAAAAGAAAAGAAAAATGTTTTCGTCTTGAATAATTATAATAATAATAATTATTATTGTACGCAGTTGAAAGCAACCTTTCACCTACTTATTTTTTTATTATTTATTTATTATTTATTTTTTTGGAGGTTGCTTGGGAAGGTGTAAACTTCATTTTTATCTATTATTCTCCTCACCCACACGATATCAGAATTTTATTTTTAAATATAAAAAAAAAAATTGAGAAAAAGGGAGAGAGAGATCAGGTGCGGGTGTTCTTTTTTTTATTGTCCTGGTCTCTCACTTTTTCTCTTTTTTATTTTTTATTTCGTTTTGGATTATTTATTCCTTAGAATATGCTTTGTTCTTACATTTATTTTTTTATTTTCGTATATATATTTTTCTAATTTTTATAGATATTTATAGAACCTATATTAAATAAAATAATTATATATAATTTTATATATATATCAATAATAATAGTAAATGTGCGAGGATTTGGGTAACTTCCTATTGTCGTCATTTTGGGCCGACTACAAAAGCATGTTGAGAAATGGGCTTATGAATTGGGCCTATATTTCTCGGACCTTACCAGTTTATTTCATTTGATTTGGTGGGTGAATTCACTCGCCAATTTAGTGCGCCCTAATTCGATTTCCAGCTCCCGATTGTCACAGGGTCGGACCGGATCGCTATCGCTGAATCACACCAAATTCACAGAGATCGGTATAGGCCATGCAGAAGAGAGAGCAGAACAAGTTGGGTGGAAATGTTGGTAGCGCATCTGCTCCTCCGGCTAAGCGAGGCCGTCCATTCGGCAGTGTAAACAGTAACGCTGCCGCTGCAGCCGCTGCGGCGGAGACCTTGGCTCCATCGGCACTTCTTGGCCCTTCTCTCCATATTCATACCTCCTTCGCGGGTCAGTAAATTGATACCCCTTTCGTTTTCTCTTTTAATTTCCGGACTCCGTCTGTACTGGGAAATCAGCTCAAAGTTTATTCACTCTTCGAATTTGTTGTCTAAGTTGAGATGTTTCTTTGATTAAGTCCCGTTTTTATCCTCAAATTTAATTGCTGGAGCAGATCAAAACAATAAAAGGATAGTGTTGGCTCTACAGAGTGGATTGAAGAGTGAATTGACATGGGCACTTAACACTCTCACTCTTCTCTCCTTCAAAGAGAAGGATGATATGCGTAGAGACTCCACTCCTCTGGCTAAAATTCCAGGCTTGCTCGATGCTCTTCTTCAAGTTGTATGTATTACATAACCTCTCAGTCATTTTCTCGCGCTTTCTTTTGTGATGAATAAATATGATGTCTAGCTTCCTATGGGGAATTTCATTGTCCTTCCGTATTCCATTTTTATCATGGATAGAAATCTGAAAGTGGCAAAATTAAAACTGTGAGTTCAAATAAATATCGTGATAATAAAGGGTATTATGATGTTATGTTACATCTTCCAGATTGATGATTGGCGTGATGTAGCACTTCCAAAGGATCATGTAAAGAAGCAAAGGGTCAGAACATTAGGTGCTAATTCTTATATAACGGGATTTGGGAATGAATTTGAGGCTCTGGGCTCAAATGGGTATGCATAAAAGGATTATTTGCCATCATTTCTTTATGGTTGCCCGGTTTACTGAATATTATTCTAAAACAACTAATGCCCGGCAGCCTGAGACCTGGTTCTTCAGCTTCAGAGGCAACAGGTCATTCTCCCAAACCATCTCCTCGACATTGGTGGCTCGATGAAGATGGTCTATTTAATCGGGATGATGAAGGACGAGCAGAAAGACAGCAATGTGCTGTTTCTGCTTCAAATATCCTCCGAAATTTTTCTTTCATGCCAGAGAATGAATCCATCATGGCTCAACATCGACATACGCTGGAAACAGTGTTTCAATGTGTAGAAGATCATATTACAGGTGAGAAGTTCATGACCCTAATGACCAGTGCTTTTAGAATTTGATGGCATGACCCTCTCTAATGGAATAACTGATTTAAAGCGTTTCTTGTGTAGTAGTTGAAGTTTAAAGTGCTGAATATGTGTATGTTTGTCTACATTACATCTGAAGGCTTTAATTGTTGACAGAGGATGAAGAGCTTGTCACAAATGCACTAGAGACAATTGTGAATTTAGCCCCGCTCCTTGATCTTCGTATCTTTAGCTCATCAAAGCCGTCCTACATCAAAATAACGTTAGACTTCGATCTACGACTGATCTTTTAGGCTCACCTGAATGATGATTTCTTGCTAACAAGTTTGCTTCATACTTTTCTACAGAGAAAAACGTGCAGTTGAAGCTATCATGGGAATGCTGGGATCTGCAGTCAAAGTTTGGCACTGTGCTGCTGCAGAATTACTTGGACGATTGATAATAAATCCCGATAATGAGCCGTTCCTTCTCCCCTTCGCCCCCCAGGTTTGTTTCTGATAAACCTATTATGTACCTCCCTGTCTTCTGTTGTGTTTATGCATGATAGACCGTAAAATGTTTTTGTTGAATTTTATTAGATTCACAAGCGCTTAGTTGACCTTATGAGCATCCCAGCTTTAGATGCACAAGCAGCAGCTGTTGGTGCTCTGTATAACCTTGTCGAAGTTAATATGGACTGCAGAATAAAGCTGGCAAGCGAACGATGGTAATTATTTTCCTTGGCCTTTCTAGACATAACCATTTGAGCTGTGCATTAGATACTGAAACATTTTTCTGATTTTCCCTCGGTATTTCGAACTAAATAAGGGCAATCGATCGACTTCTTAAAGTTATCAAGACCCCTCATCCAGTTCCAGAAATATGCAGGAAAGCAGCAATGATATTGGAGAGTCTTGTATCTGAGCCACAGAACAGGGGGTTGCTCCTAGCATATGAAAACGCATTTGCAGAAATACTATTCTCAGATGGAAGATATTCAGATACATTCGCTAGGATATTGTATGAACTAACATCCAGACCAAACAATAAAGTTGCTGCTGCTCAAGGTGTATGGGGCATGTGATCAGGAAGTATCATTCATTTGCTCGGGATTACTCAACTAGTACTCGTAACCGATCAAGCTAAGGACACACGACCACATCATCGTTGCTGCATGTAAATATATCAGCATATTGGCTTATCAGCGATTAAAAGTCGACTAATTTTCCATCATCGAAGTCTGTATTTCTCAGTCTGAACTGCTTATGTAGAACAACTAATGGCATCCAATATGAACAATGGGTATTTGAGAAGGATACAAGAAAAGGCACAAAGTCATCCGGAAATAAAATACATTAAATTTAAAATTTAAAAGAAAAGAAAAGTATCTGATCTTGTTTTTCAAGCTTTATGGATGTGGTCCACTCTGGGAACCTCAACTGGGAACTCGTGAATCTCATCCATCCAAGGGTTCTTCTCCTTGGAGGGATCGACGGTCCTCAACGCCCGCCAAACCGCGCTGTTGCACTTGAAACCCGACCCGAATGCGATCTGCCATGTCCGATCCCCTTTCCGGATCCTCCCCTTCGCTTCACTGTAAGCCAACTCGTACCACAGCGAACTGCTCGAAGTGTTCCCGAATCTATTCAGCGTCATTCTCGACGGCTCCATATGCCACTCGCTCAAATCCAGATTCTTCTCCAGTTCATCCAGCACCGCCCGCCCTCCGGCGTGGATGCAGAAATGCTCGAACGCCAGCTTGAAATCCGGGATGTACGGCTTGATTTTCATTTTAAAGATCTTTTTAGCCACCAGCGTTGCGAAGAACAGGAGCTGCTCTGACATTGGAAGCACCAAAGGACCGAGAGTGGTGATGTTCGTCTTTAGGGCTTCGCCAGCCACAGCCATTAGGTCTTTCGACAGGCGGACACCGACGCGGCCGGTGTCATCTTCTTGCTGGAAAACGCAATTGTAGCATTTGTCGTCAGAGCCCTTGTGCGTTCGTACGGTGTGAATGAGTTGGTACTTTGAACGGCGGCGGTCGGCAGGGCGGTTAGAGAGCAATATGGCGGCGGCGCCCATCCGGAAGAGGCAATTTGATACCAGCATGGATCGATCGTTGCCTAAGTACCAATTTAGCGTGATGTTCTCCATGCTCACCACCAGGGCGTAAGAATTTGGATGCGCCTGTTCAAGGAATCATAATTTAATCTCAAATTCAAGACAAATTTGTTATGGATTAGATTAAATTGATTTTTATATAGAAATTACAATAAAATATATATATAAAAACCCTAAATAGCAAGTGCTTCCTTGAAGCCGCTCACCTAACCTTATTAAATTTTGGACACAACTTTGACTTTACCACATTAATTACATTACACTAAATAAATTCATACATTTTTGTTTCATTTTATATATAGAAATTCACAAAAGCATTATTTAGATTTAAGGGGGGGAAAACCTGCAAGAGATGCTTGGCAAGATCAATGGAGATGAGTCCAGCGCTGCAGCCCATCCCACCAAGATTATAGCTCAAAATGTTACCTCTAAGCTTATAGTGATTAACAATCGTGGCGGACAAAGAGGGTGTGGGATTAAACAAGCTACAATTCACCACCAGAATCCCAATGTCCTTAGCCTTCACACCCGTCTTCTCCAAAAGCTCATCAATGGCACCAAACATAACCGCCTCCGCCTCCTTCCTGGCCTCCTCCATGCACGGATTCGGCGGCACCCTCATCACGGCCTCGGGCAAGTAAGTCTTCTCCCCTAAACCAGACCGCTCGAGGATCTTCTTCTGGAACCCCAAATTCTCCTCTGTAAAACTCCCAGTGAGCTCTGATTTCTGCAGAAACATGCCTCTGCCACACGTCCTGTCCGGGTGGGGCTTGTAGCAGGCGAAATTGAGGAGGTAAACCTTTCTGGGTCGGGTCATGACATAAAGGGTAGCCAAAAAAACCATGAGAGAAGAACAGAGTGTTACAGAGAGAAGATTTGAGTTCAGGTGGTTCCAGAGATGGAGTAAGTCGTGGAGTTTGAAGGTGGAGAGATGGGCGGAGGCGGCGGCTAGTAAGGGGAGCAAGAGAAGGTACATGGCGTTGGAGATTAGGTAATGGTAGCCGAGTTTGACATATTTGAGGCGGACGGATAAGAGGAAATTGGGGAGCCTCCGGTCAGCCATTGATGAAGATTGAAGAAAGCAATTGAGTTTTGAAAGGAAAGCGTGGGGGGAAAGGAGAAGGGAAATGGGGGATTTAAAAGGGAATGGAATGCGCAGAGAGAAGTTGGAGGATGCAACCACCCCCAACGAACTTTTAATTGTGAACCAGGCGGGGCATTCAATTTGCCAACTCCCAAACCACTGCCTCACTCTTTCACAACTTTACCCCATCTTTCCAAACTCATAATAATAACCCTCTCATCCTGGTTTGCCCCGTTTCGTGTTTCACATCCGCTCTTTCCGACGTAAATGTAACCATCTAATTTCATCATCGACAAATATTATTCTCTTTAAACTGAGGTTTTCGCCCAAACCAATGTGAGATCTCAGTAAAATTCGAACAGACTCGACTTATCACTTATACCCTAAAACTAGATTGGGTGCAGTGGGTCTAGCTTTGTTATTTTATTATTACTTAGAGTGCTTCAAATCAAATTCTTGCAATGGTACATGTGGAGGATTTATTAATATGAGACATTTTTTTAAAAAACAAAACCACGAGAGTTTATGTTCAAAGTATTGAAGTGAACAAGACCTTTCAATCTAGAAGCTAGTGCTTGCAATAATTTAGCACGAGGAATATAAAAAAGTAGTATTTTTCTAATATTTGTGTTACAATTACCTATCTTTAAAATTTTTATTTTTTTAAAAAATAGTTTTATTTGTACCGACAGTATTGAATAATAATAGAGTTTCGAATTTATGAAATTACTATAATTGAATTCTATTATTATTACTTTGATTTCGTCATCAGTTAAGTTTATTCAACGTTAAAAAGTTGGTGTCAAATGTATTTGGAACAAAACGAAAATAAATAATATTCGAGACATAAATTATAATTAATATTGAGGCTCTATTTTTGTCCGACTGTGTATAAATGACGTGGCGAAAATCTAATGGCCAAAACGCTACGCGTCGCCCATCGGACGGTAAACGTGGAAGTGGGTTGCCAATCCGAGAGATTTAATTCGCAAGCAATTACTATTTTTTTAAAAAAACATTTCATTCATTTTATACTTAAATCATTATTTTTTGTTAATGTAATATTAAAAATACAATATTTACTCTATAAGATAAGAAGTAAATAAAGTAATAATCATTTTAATTAATTTGAAAAAGTCTAATATTTTCTTTGACAATTAATTAAGAACCTAACTTTAGTGATTGGGACATATATTATATTTATCTAATCCAACTAAAAATGAATTAATTTGCTATAATTAAAACATGTAAATTGAAATCCACCTAAAATTGGTAGATATAAACTCTATGAAATAGTAATTAAAATGGATATGACTTTTTGGAATGAGTAGCCAACCCATTTATTTAGGGTAGGGGGGGAAAATATTTATTTCTTTTCTTTTATTTAAAAAAACACGTGGTAAATATTTGTCGACACATGGATAGTTTTTAATGAAGGTTATTAATAAAATGACTATGTTACTCACTTACAAAAAAAATAAATATTTGTGTAAGTTTTGAATTTATTTAGTGACTATTAATCCAATGGAGTGAATTCATATGGTTCCTAACTTTTGATTTAAATTGAGGGTGTCCTTATCTGTTACCCAATTTAATTGGACTGTCCCACCTTAATTAATCTCACATTAATGCCTCTTTTACATATCTCTTTCTAATTATAATATTAATTAATTTTTTTTCCGGATAATTATATATATATATTCTACGAGTGTGATTAGGGAAGATTTGAACAAAGCGTGGAATCTCATACAACATAAAGGTGGTTGGGGTAGAGTTGTCGAATCAAATACGTAGACTTTGTTCCATAACATATTTACGTATTTATTATTAATTCATCTAAACTTCCAACTAATACCCTCACGTATTTATTATTCTTCCATACTCAATCTTCTCGTTTTGACTTCCACTAATTTGTCTACTTACTCAACTACATTTAGTTGATAACGTTTAGAACGACTCATTAAATTTATAAATAAATTAGAGAAGAATTGAGAAGTACACGAAATTTGTGTTTGTTCACGCTATTTTATTATCTTCTAGAACTTTACTTACATGATTGTGAAGTTCCAGACGGACTAATAACAGTAAATTTTGAATTTTTCCATTTCTATTTTCCTACGTCATATTAATGGATAAAAATATATATTTCTTAGTTTTTTTTTTTTTTTAGAGAAAAAAATTTATCATTTGAACTAATTTTACATAGAATTAAATCAAAATAGCTATAAATTATTATAGTCTATATTTTAAATATTTCTATCAATAGCTAGGAACATGAATTGTTTAATTTTATAAAAGGCTATTTAAGAAAAAAGAAAAATGAAAATAAGAGATTAATTGACGGCACAACACAACATTTACCTACTTTATAATTAATTTAAAATTAATGCAATATAAATAAAAATAGACGTATATCAGTTATCTTCCATCCATAATATAAGAAAATGAATGCTTAAAATTATAATTTTATATATTAGTTCGTGTATTATTAAATTATTCGGTTTCTGAAAAAATATTATTTAAGATTTAGTAAAATTAATTTTTTTTACTATTTTAGTATTTCAAAGAACCCATAGCTCAAAATAAAATTATAATTAATTTTGAATTACTCAAATTAAATCCAAGATTTGGAAGCAAAATGACGTGGCACATGAAATAATCAAAAAGTGACATGTGGCATGACTGATTTTTCTTCTCCTCTTTTTTAGCTGTTTTTCCTTATTTATTTTAGAATTTAATCTCCACCATTCATTCTCTCAACCTTCATCTAATAAGTCATTTTTTAATCCAACATTTAAATTTCATATTATTTTATTTTTTTTCTCATCCAATCAATCCCTACCGTCCATTCATTTTTACCCTAAATCCAATAGTTTAATTCAATAATTTGACATTATTAAAGAAAAAAAATATAATTTAACACAATTTAAAAGTGTATTGGGCCTGCTCCAGTAATCGTCAATTTAGACCCAATTCAGTAATTAACTAATTATTCGTATTAATATATCAAACCGGACCCACAAAAGATATATATAATGTAAAATGTCTAAATAAAGTAGTAATTAATATTCATATTTAAAAGACCATAAATTGGAAACAATTTTTTAGTCAAAAGTCAAGATCGCCCCCTCTAAATCGTTAACTCCATAAAACACGGGCATTAAATTAAATAGTAAATTAAAATAATATCAAAACAATATTTTAACATTAATTGGGCAATAAAATTAATGGGTTGGCTTGAATTTTTCATTTGTCTCGTGTGAAAAATATTATATGAAACTGTCGAATATATAAATTAACATATATACACGTGGCAGAGGTCGTTGTGGCAATCAACGCCAAATCTAAAACTAATTAGGTAGGGGTTAACAAAACATCTAAGCATGATCTGACACGTCCCTTATTTGTACAGCAAGGAAATGATTAGCTTTTAAATAATGACAAGTGGAATTTGTTGAAATTGGGGTGTTACTATTATTAACAAACCCCACCTGTTTTTAGATCTTATTTTTCTTGAATGTGACAATTAATATCCTTTTAAAGCCATGGTTTTGGCCGTGAATATGATATGTTTTTTTTTTATTTTTAAAATTATAATTATATGTGGTTGCTAGATGGGGACAACATTCACAATTCTTAGTTTAAACAAAATATCTTTCATTTTTTAAAAATCATAATTGTCACTAAATTAATTTTAAGACGACAAAAGAAACGTAGGATTATACAAAGCTTAGTAAATAATAATTGGAGACAGTTTGGTAATAATTATATTTGTATTATTATTAATTTTAATGTACCTTTCGGATGGTATGAAAGAGCGTATATGTTTAAAAGACCCTCTGCCTCGCTCTGATTTGGCAAGTAGGTCAGCTCTTGCAATTTGCCAAATTGTCACCTAATTGCCAGCTTGGCAAGCTTCTGTTGCTGACGTGTAATTGTATTTACCCGCCCATTGGATCTCATTAAATTACTAAATTACTAAATTACTAATACACCCTTCTCAGACTCTGATTTTGCTTTGTGTTCAGATATTTCTGTCATTTCAACTTTAATAAAATGTTATGTTACTTTCAAAAAGTTAGTTATAAATAAATTATTGGACAATTTTTTTAATAAAAATTATTTAATCTTGAAAATAATATTTATCTTTGTATTTTATAATGATTTAGTTTATTTATTTTTAAATTTAGTAATAACTTGTTCAATTTTAGTATACTTCATATATAAACTTTTAAATTTATAATAATTTATGTACCATTAAAAATATTGTTAAGATTTAGTTTTATAGATCTACCATTAACAATATTGTTAAGATTTAATGAAATTTGTAAATATTTTTATTAAGTTATTAAAATGAAATTGTTAGAAGTATATAAGAATTAAATGGTTGTAAAGATAAAAATTTGAAATAAAATATTTACAGAAAAGAAAGTGAATCAAATTAAAGATATTTTTATTTTGAAATAAGGAAGACAGCTAATTCCACAACCATTACGGAATACATTATAGAAAGCTATTATAAAAGGCTAATCGGGCGTTCATTAAAACAAATACAATTCTTGATTTCCAAGGACTTTCGGCGGACAGCTCCGCCATGAAACCAGGGCTCCGGCCCACTCCGGCTGCAGTTCCGCGATCTGCCGGCACCACCCTTCTCGGGAAGTACGGCTTAGGCCGTCTTCTCGGCCGTGGAAGCTTCGCCAAAGTCTACCAAGCAGTTTCCTTGGCCGATAATTCCATCGTCGCCGTCAAAATTATCGACAAATCCAAAACCGTCGGCGCAACCCTTGAACGATGCATAGTCCGGGAGATCGCCGCCATGCGCCGACTCGATCACCACCCAAACATTCTGAAAATCCACGAAGTCATGGCCACCAAGTCCAAAATCTACCTGGTGGTGGAATTCGCCGCCGGAGGCGAACTCTTGGCGAAAATCTCCCGACGTGGACGTTTCACCGAAACCGTTGCTCGCCGATACTTTCAACAACTCGTCTCGGCCCTGAAATTCTGCCATGAAAATGGCGTTGTTCATCGCGATGTGAAACCGCAGAATCTTTTGCTGGACGAACAGGGCAATTTGAAAATCTCCGATTTTGGACTCTCTGCTTTACCCGAAAAACTCAAAGATGAATTGCTTCACACGGCTTGCGGAACTCCGGCATACTCGGCGCCGGAGGTCATGATCCGACGCGGAAACAGAGGATATGACGGAGGAAAGGCGGACGCCTGGTCTTGTGGAGTGATTTTATTCGTAATGCTTTCTGGGTTTCTCCCTTTCGAGGACAGGAACCTTGCGGCAATGTACAAGAAGATCCACCGACGAGAATTTCAAATCCCTAAATGGATATCGAAACCGGTCCGATTCTTAATTTATCACCTCCTCGATCCGAATCCCGAAACGAGGATGAGCATTGAGGCGCTAATGCAAAACCCTTGGTTCAAGAAATCGCTAGCACGGAAACAGAGTAACGAGAGCCTGATGCAGTCGATGAAGAATTATCGATTGGGGAAAGAGAGGGGAATAGGGGAAATGAACGCGTTCGATATAATTTCGATGTCATCGGGGTTGGATTTATCGGGGCTGTTTGAAACGACGGAGAAGAGGGCGGAGAGGAGGTTTACGTCGAGGGCGACGGTGAGGGAGGTGGAAGAGAGGGTGAGGGAGATCGGCGGGGTGTTGGGGTATGAGGTGGAGGCGGAGGCTGTGGCGAAGGGAGGGGCGATCGGAATGGGGAAGGGGAGGGTGGTGGTAGTGGTGGAAGTGGTGGAGATGGCGGTGGCGCCGGTGACATTGACGATGGTTGAGGTGAGGGTGATAAAAGGAGGGGAGGAATTTGAAGAGCTCCATTGGAGATGCTTTGAAGCTAAACTTGAAGGATTTGCTGTTCCATGGCAGATGAAATGTAATCTTTGAATCACCCCTTTAATTTTGTAAAGCTTTTTTTGATCGTTGTTTTGTTAGTGTGTAAATTGGTTCACACTCCATATTTAAACAATCATATTAACCTATATTTCTTCCCAGAATTTCAAAAAACTTTTTAATCATCCTTCCTACCACTAATATCCATTAGAAACATTAAAACCTTTTTTTTTTTTTTTTTTTTTTT
>NW_019268553.1:2013917-2064038 GCF_002738365.1 Cucurbita moschata | reverse complement strand
TTTTTTTTTTTTTTTTTTTTTGTGATTCAATATCAATTGTTGAAGAGGAGAACGACATTGATTATAGAGAAAATGAGTGTCATCAAGTGATTGAAATTGAAAAAATTAAGCATTTAAAATGTCATCGGTAGGGTTTTATTGTTCGGTTACAATTTTATTTCCTAAATTAGGTTGTTAGAATGTTATAATTTTAGTGTTTTTAAAAATAGGGTTAGGTTGTTGTAAGTATATAAAAATGTGAATAGCAAACAAAATAAAAGTTCCCTTTGATTTAGGAGAAATAGAATTTGAATTGAAGGTGCCTATTCTCTCATTCATATTCATAACCTTTAAATAAAATACAAATTAGGGATTAATACCTATAAATACAAATTAAGGACTAATACCTATAAATACAAGCTAAGAATTAATACATACAAATACAAACTATTGACTAATATCTACAAATAATACCTATAAATATTATAATAGACTAATACCTAAAAAAAAATATTAAGAATAAAATTTTCCTACAAATAAGGAAATATTGAGATTAAAATAAAATATAAAAAAAAAATATTAAGAATAAAATTTTTCTATTATTGAGAACAAAATAAAATATAAAAGAGCGATATATTGGAAGACTAATATATTATTTAAATATTATATTTAATAATATTTAACCAGAAAAAGAATATTGAGATTTTCATAGACGGTTCATTTAAAAGTAATTGAAAAGGCGAAAATGGGAAAGGGACAAGTTGATGAGAGGGACAGGCCTCGGAAAACGTTTGCAGACTCCAATAATAACATTTAACATTTAACATTTAACACACAACTTTTTCTTATTTTATTTATTTATTTTTTATGACATGACAATTAAACCAAATTTTGGCCGGTAATACTTTACCAACTTGGCAATGGAAATATTATTTTAAATCAGTCCAAATAAGACTTCAGCAGCAGATTTGGAGCTACGTGGCAATTTTTAATTGGTCATGGTGCTATACGAGGTGTATCGACGACGACAACTCCAAAAAAAATGGCCCTCTGCCTCTGTTCTTCTTCCTCTTCCCTCCCCGTTTTGGACTTCATTGACGGGGAAACTATGAACACTTGGGGCTTGACTTGGCTTGACTTGACTTAACACGCACTCAAATTAATGGGGCATGGGTATGAGTGGGAAGAAATTTTGGTGCAAAATTTCCAATGCTACTGTTTATATTAAGTGGATTGGAGAAACGTTTCCTCCACGGGAGAAAAATGAAAATCATTTTGACTTTAAATACACATTGCTAATCAACCAAAACAATCTACAACAAAAATGGAACCACCCTCAATCCGCCATACCCTTACCTCCTCTGTACTCTTCTCCTTCTTCATCTTCCTCTTCCATCACTCTGCCGCTCAACCCCCCGACGCCGATGGCTACACCTGCTCCACCAATCACACTGCCGACCCATGTCAGGCCTACGTCTTCTACCGCGCCGCCGCCCCCGGTTTTCTCAACTTGGCTACCATTGCTGACCTCTTCTGGGTTAGCCGCCTCCAAATTTCCCGCCCAAGCAATATCTCTGACTCCAACGCCACTTTCCCTCTCCTCTCCGGCCAGCCACTCTTCATTCCTATCAACTGCTTTTGCAAGTCCCTCAATGCTTCTGTCAGCATCTCTTATGCTAATCTCTCCTACAAAATCAACCACGGCGATAACTTCTGGCAAGTCTCCACCTTTAAGTTTCAGAATCTTACCACTTACCAATCTGTCGAAGTCGTCAATCCCACTCTCGTCGCGGTCGATCTCCCCATCGGTATCGACGTCGTTTTCCCCATCTTTTGCAAGTGTCCTACTCACACCCAATCCCAAAATCGTGTTAGTTTCATGGTCTCTTACGTGATTCAGCCCACCGATACTCTGCCTTCGATAGCTTCGAGATTTGGGGTAGAGACGTTGGATATCACAGACGCGAATCGGCCCAACCCGGAGCCGTTCGAGACGATTTTCATCCCGGTGAGTCGTCTGCCCAATTTGACGCAGCCCATTGTGGTGTCGCCGTCTCCAGAGCAGGCCCTGGTCCCAGTGGTGGAGGGGAAAAACAGAGCAGTGACAGGGCTGGCCATTGGGATTGGGATTGTGGGGTTTCTGCTGATCGTGGTGGTGGGTTTGTGGGTTTGTGGAGTGGGTAAGAGGAGGAGTAAGGAAAGGGAAATGGAGGAGGGAGTTGAGAAACAGAGAGTGCAGGACATTGGGGTTTGGATGAGGAAGGAGAAAGGGAAGCAAATAGAGGTGGATTTAATGGCGGATGTGTCGGATTGTTTGGATAAATACAGAGTGTTCAAAATTGAGGAGCTGAATGAGGCGACAGATGGGTTCAGCGAGAGTAGCTTGATTCAAGGTTCGGTTTATAAGGGGAGCATCGGCGGAGTTGAGTACGCTATCAAGAAGATGAAGTGGAATGCCTATGAACAGCTCAAGATCTTGCAGAAGGTAACATTAGTAACATTATCACCATTTCAGACGTGAAAAAGTGGACCCTTAAGCTAATGGTTTGAATTTGGTTATTTTGATTGAAGATAAACCATGGTAATCTAGTGAAGCTCGAAGGGTTTTGCATCGACCCTGAAGATGCAACCTGCTACCTAATTTATGAACATGTAGAGAATGGTTCTCTTTATTCATGGCTACACGGGAGCCAAAGGCAGAAGCTGAACTGGAGAACGAGATTGAGGATTGCCATTGATGTCGCTAACGGGCTACTTTACATCCACGAGCACACGAGGCCGCAAGTCGTGCACAAAGACATAAAAAGCAGCAACATTCTGTTGGATGCAAGCATGAGGGCTAAGATAGCCAACTTTGGGCTGGCAAAGTCGGGGTACAATGCCATAACCATGCACATTGTTGGAACTCAAGGCTATATAGCACCCGAATACATAGCGGATGGAGTGGTGTCGACAAAGATGGACATCTTCTCGTTCGGAGTTATTCTGCTCGAGCTGATCTCCGGGAGGGAGGCCATTGACGACGAAGGAGGGGTTCTATGGATGAGAGCGAGTACTGGATTTTCGGAAGGAAAGGAGAAGTTGGACAGGTTGAGGAGTTGGGTTGATGAAGCACTTTTCGAGCAATCGTGTCCAATGGAGAGTGTGATGGATGTGATGAATGTGGCTGTTAGTTGCTTGCAGAAGGACCCTATGAAGAGGCCGAGCATGGTCGAGGTGGTTTATGCGCTAAGCAAGAGCGACGATGCTGTGTTCGAGTTCTCTGATGATACTTTATCGGATCCTCCCTTAGCTGCTAGGTAGCCAAAGCCGTTGCTTACTATACAAAGGGACAAGCATATGCAATATACACAATATTAGAAGCTTTAAGAGTACAAGTGTTTTTTATCTGCCTCCCTTGAATGAAGGCAGTTTGAGAGTGGGATAAGATAGATGGCATGTAGACTTCACCTCTCTGCTAGAAACTGAATTTGGATAAAGGAGTGACACCAAAATCATCCGGCTTAATTAGCGGCAATAAAATGGCTAAAGCACCACAACTTTAGAACCATTAGAATAGCTCGTCTTCATGCCGATTCTTGACACAATCACTACTAATTTCCATAACAACAACCAATATTGATGAGATAAATCCACCAACACGAACCGTAGTTGCAGATACATGAAGAAGAATCAATCACCTTGGCTAATTAAAAAGAACGATCAAAGTTTATTAGGAAGCCCAAAAACAATGAGACAATATCATACAATTGTGAAAAAGTTGTTATTCATATCATGGGTTACAGCCACGTGATAGTGTTGATGCCACAATTGCTAACCAATAGCCATAATGGATTAGTGGCGATTGAACCTCTCGATGACCCTTTTTCCTAAATGCTTCAAAAGAAAAGAACACGTATGAGCTAAACTCACTGCCTCGGATTGGGTATGTCTGAGAGGAATAAATATTGTTCTCACCCAGGAGGGAACAACCTAGGATCCACAAATCACCTGACCCTACATTCAAAATTAAATTTAACCATAAACTTTCTTTTTGGATGGATAAATTTAATTTGGTTAAAAAGAACCAAAAACAAAAAGACAAAAAACGTACGGTAAAGCAGCGATCATATTCTCTAAATTTAATATAGCGAATCCATCGGCCATTTTCCATTTTCCTGTCTTCAGTCGTCCGTCTTCCTCCCTTCCTTCAATTCCACCCTTCTCCAACACCATTCTTCCATTACAAACAATTGCACAAGAGCCTGATGTCTCTGAGTCAACGTCAATGCTCGTACTTACGCCTTTCGCCGTCGCAACTGCCTCGATTCCGTCGGAGATTTTCGTTTTCGACTTCCAGGTACTTTCTATCCTATTTTTGCTTCTCTTCTTCTCTCCATTCTAACTTCCTTCACCGTGACCTATCTCTGACTAACATGAACGCCATTCCACTTAATCGCTCGACTTTCCCGCGTAATTTGTGTACCGGTCGAACTGCTACCATTTTACTACCGATTGAAATTTAGTGTGTATTGGAAACTCCGCCCGACCTGTGATCATATAATCTTGGAGTGTAGAAGATGTGTTTGTCAAAAGTATTCTAATGGAGACTTTCTTTTCCTTTCTGTTTAATTTATTGCGTGATTATTTCTGTTTAACAGTTTCGCATCATTTTCCAACAGAACCTTGCCTTCTCACTTTTCGTGGACCGACCATTCCAATTTTAATGCTTGTCCTCTCGTGGTTTGTGGAGGTGAGTCTGTTGTAGATGGATATTGCGAAATGAATATCAATGCACAGTGAAGTTGCCTTTACGAGTACATATTCCATTTTAGGCTTTGAATAATTCGAGTTTTCAAGACAATCTGGTTTATTTCCCGCCATCAGTTTAACGGAAACGGTTATGGTTTTGATTTCATCGTTTCTTTCCATGTACTACATGGACTCCTGTGGAATAAATTGGTTAAGCTACCGTAAGACAACTACTTTTATTCATGTTGTGTACGAACCAGCATTGATCTATTGTTTTGCTTCTTATGCATTGAATACTGTAGATCCATCGCTTTTATTCTCCTGATGACGTTGATTCTATGGCAGGGACATGGGAGGTCTGTTCTCAAAGGAAACATGAGCGGGTACAGACTTCAATGTGTACAAGCAGCTCAAATGATCAGAATGCCAGTGTATATAGAATTAACCCACATAGTTTTCCTCAGGTGACTGTTGGATGATAGGCTGAAAATTTGTTTTATCTTTTTGCTTGTGCATTAAGCGTACGATTGCCAACTTGCTTGATCTTACAAAATAACTGAGACGCAACAACCTTATGTAGTCTTGCCTTATACATCTAGATTGTGCTGTATTATATCTGGAGAAATCAAATTTGGGCACATAATGGCCAATATTTGTGTGATCTGTACTGTCAGGTCTCCCTTTTCAACCATACATTACGGTTCGTTATATGCAAGCATCTGTATGTCTCGAGAGTTTTAAGAAACATTGCTGGGAGAGCAAGTTTGTGAATTTTGATACATTAAAAACTTTGATTTTTGAATGGTAAGCAATAATTACTATATGGCATAAGGGGCCAACAGTGACGATAAAATTCCTAAAAACTTCAATAATTAGGGATGATGGTCCGGTTTGGAATGACTTTCCAAGTGGTTTAAAAAGTGTTTTTATGGGAAGAAAAAAAATGTTTTTAAGTAGTTGGAAAGTCATTCCAAACTGGTCTGACATGTTAAACATCAAAGCTGTTTTTTCTCTTTTGTCATCTTGCTATGAGGCGAGTAGGGTATTCCTGTTAGAAGTTCTTTGAGGTAGACAGAGAAATTGTGAAATGAGGAAAGTAAGATGCATTGACTATTTACTACAACTGTCTATCTATTTCTAATATTCAATTTTTTTTTTCTATGGAGATTTGCTTCTTAATTTTGTTCTTGGGGTCATGTTAAATGCTTAACTAATTTTCTTGTAAGCTTTGAATGAGTTTCCCCTTTGGGCATTTGTTGCCCGCTAATAGGATAAACTAAAAATCATTATTTTTTTTCCCTTTTTTATCTCTTGCAATATAGAGAACTTGCTTATTACCTATGCCTTTAGTTCACAAAACTTGCTGATTTTCTGATAATTATGCACTGGAATTGTATCAGGCTACCCAAGCTAAAGTTGCAGTCAACGTTGTATTTGCAGCTTGCCTTTTCAGCCTGACACAACTTACCTCTGTTAAATTTATAGCCAAAATTGTCCTAGAGCGATTCCCTTGTATCCTTCAAAATTTTGGGGCATTTAGCTTGCCATTTGCATGTGTGTCTAATACGTTGAATAAACCGACACCCCTTCAGTTGGATATATACACGCCTGCATTTAGGGATATCAGATGGAGTTTTGCACGACTGATATACCTATTCAACATTCAACTTGAGAGAAATATTGGCACGTAAGTGAGGTGCATATTTGTTGCCCTTGTTCATATTTTGGGGAATGATTGTCACTCATCTGAATTGATGCTGTAGAGCTTCAAGAATTGAGAAATCATCTAGTTTCGTTTTTTTTTTACTATTATTTATTTATTTATTTATTTTATTTTAAGGTTCCTAGTGGTGCTCCTTGTGGCATGCATCTCATTTATTTTGATCGGTGGTTTCCTGCTCTTCAAGCTCAGGTACTCTACTTTTATTCCTTTCTGCTAAGTACTAACCTGCAGCTTTAAATAGACTTCATGCTGTAAATGGTAAGATCTGATATATAGCGTATTTAACCCTTCCCAATGCAAGTCTTGAATAAGTGAAATATTCTGTTTTGTTTCCTGTGTTCAAAAGTGGAGAGTTAAAATGGAATGGGAGGGTTTTAGATTTGCTGGGGTATAACTATCTCCCCCAGTCCCCTCCAATCACTTTCCCTAACTTGTCAATTTTAGGGGGAAAAAGCTGCATTGATTTATGCAACAATTATACTAAAAAATAACTATCTCCCCCAGTCCCCTCCAGTCCTCTCGTTGTTTTGCTTTCTATTTTAAAATAAGAAATATGTTGTTTGAACAATTTATTTGTCTCTTTTACATTTTTTTTTTAATTTTAATAAGAAGATAATGACAGTCTAGTTTTACGTTATAATTTCTCTGAAAGTTAATTTTAATTACCTAATTACTTGAACTTTCAATCTGTTGCCTACGTTTCAATTCTTGCAATCAATTGTTAGTTTGGTTTTGTCTGTTAGTTCATTGATCCTTTCTACTTGCGATGCACATTCTTGTTTACAAATCTGGGAGTGTCTTGAACAGAGGTAGCACTCAATCTCTAGAGGACTGCTTATGGGAAGCATGGGCATGCCTATGTTCATCATCCACTCACTTGAAAGTATGCTGCATTTTCATATGAAGATCCTTGAGTTCTATTTTATTAATGATGAACTTCAACTGTTTTCTTAAAATTATTTGATAAGTATCTAAGAACTATTAATCTGACTCAAAAACATCTATATTTTGAACTAACAGCAAAGAACACGAGTTGAACGTGTTATAGGCTTCATTCTTGCCATATGGGGAATATTATTTTACTCTCGTCTACTCAGCACAATGACAGAACAGTTTAGGGTAAGCCTAATGACAAAAAAACAGAAGAAAAAGTAGGTGTTTACTGAAGCTAATTTCCGTACACTTACTACTTATGCTTGTTTGGACAGCATAACATGCAAAGGCTGAGGGAAGGTGCACAAGTGCAAGTTCTGGAGTCTGATCACATCATCATTTGTGGTGTCAATAGTCATTTGACTTTTATTCTGAAGCAGCTAAACAAATACCATGAGTTTGCTGTTCGCTTAGGCACTGCAACTGCTAGGTAACTGTTGCTCCTCCTGTCATAGAGTCTATGTCAACATCAAGTTGTTATAAGCATTGGCAAGTACAGTTTCTTTTTGGTCTATGTTTTCAGGAGACAGAGAATTCTTCTCATGTCTGATCTTCCAAGGAAACAAATGGACAAGTTAGCTGATAATATTGCGAAAGATCTTTACCACATTGATGTTCTTACGAAGAGGTAACTATGATGACGTTATTTTCTTTCTTAATGATAATTGCAGACAGAAAATATTTGCTCTCTTTTTTGGATCTGCATATGGAGTTACCTTATTCGATTTATTTTCCCGAAGGAAGCGAAGTTACTAAATTTTTTTCTCTATTGGCCCGATTTATCTTTGGTCTCATCTAACTCCATTAAGTTGGTGGTTTCACAGTTGTAGTCTCAGCTTAACAAAATCATTTGAAAGAGCTGCTGCCTCTATGGCACGAGCGGTTATTATACTGCCAACAAAAGCAGACCGGTAAGAAAGTTTTCAGCTATAAGTATATTTCTTTGTCTTCGTGTACTGTTGTTTTATTGAGCGTTTTTCTTGTCTTCCATATTATCTTTTTTTTTCTCTGACCTTGTAGAACTTGTCTTTATTTATCAAAGTTAATGATTTCTTTGTAAATGCTACTGAACTTTAGTAGTTGGCTCTAAAGTTGATGCAATCTTTATGAAATGTTGATCTAGATTAATAATATTATGGAGTGGGGATGACTATTCTGATTTTCATAAATTGTAATCACGACTAGGCAATTGCTTATGACCTTTAAATAATAGTTTCATCAAGTTGCAAGAACATCACTCCTTTCAACGAAGTTGAAATTCGTACAATGAATATTTTTTTTGGAAGTGATAAAAGATGCATAATTTAGCATTTCCAATGCTCGAGTAATTTTGTCCTTTTAAACATGTATGCGAATTATTTTCATACTGCTTTTATTATTTTAATTTCTTCAAGTATTTCATGGTTCCTTTATTCTATTTATGAGATAGACAAATCTGATAACTTCTCTTTGTTCCTTCCACTGTCCTCCATTGGATATTGAGGTGAATTTGCCCTTATGTAGGTTTCTCAACCATCCTTGGTTTTTTTATAATTGTGGTGATATAGGAAGTAATCATTGTTCACCGTTATTGAATACTTATCCTGGAGACTTTTAAAAAGAAAGCTATTTTTACAGCCAATTGAAGAAAAAAGGTGTCTTGGGTATGTAGTGAGGGTGAGTCCTGCTAAATAGAGCTTTTGTTTCTCATTCAGTTAACATTAAGTGTAGTTGAAATTGAGATATTGACCAGTATAGTATGTAGGATTACTTATTTTGCTTTCGAATAGGAGAAATAAATCTTGGAATTATGGATTAACTAAAGCGTATTGCACACAAGTTTATTAGGTATGAAGTTGATACAGATGCATTTCTCTCTGTTCTTGCCCTTCAACCCATTGCAAATATGGACTCCATCCCAACTATTGTTGAGGTATGCTACCAATAAATAACAATTTGATCAGTTTATCAAATTTCAACTATGAATAGCTGAATCTGAACCTTTTCTTTATGAATTCAGGTTTCTAGTTCCAATACATGCGAGCTCTTGAAGTCGGTCACAGGACTGAAAGTAGAGCCGGTGGAGAATGTTGCCTATAAATTATTTGTCCAATGTTCTCGACAGAAGGGGCTCATAAAAATTTACCGGCACTTGTTGAACTATCGAAGTACGTGACAAATTTATAGTTATCTTAATTACATAAGAAAGTGTAGGGAGAAACTTCTTTCCTGGAACAACTGAAAGAAAGATTGAGAAAAGAAACTTCCATCTTCTCATTCAAGTGTTGTCACAAAGGACGACTAACTGAATCACAATAAAGGGAGTAAAAGACTAGATGCTCACAATATTTAGAGAAACTTGTTCTTGAATTTCTAGACCTTTCAGTTTCCAGTCTACTCAAATTTGTAATGCTGTGCAATTGCAGAAAATGTATTCAATCTATTCAGTTCTCCCCGTTTTGTTGGTCTAAATTATAAAGAAATACGCCAAGGATTTCATGAGGTACTTATTCATCAGCTAAGATTTCTCTCCCCATTCCCTTTCCTTTTTGCTGAATGGGTATTTCTACAGGCAGTTGTTTGTGGTATCTATAGAAATGGGAAGATACACTTCCATCCAAATGATGATGAGATTCTGTGGCAAAATGACAAGGTATGAATAATAGTTATCCAAACGCTGATTCATATCTCTCTTTTTTTAAAAAGAAAAAAGATAAGGGAAAAAAAGAAGCAGCATTTAGTTTTGATGGTCCTAGTCTGAAATTCGATCAAATTGCTTTGTGTTGCCCTTTCAGGCATATTATCTCAAGCACCAATTTTTTTTTTTTAATTCAAGTTTCAGCGCTGAAATAAAATTTTGATTTTAATTGGTTATAAATAAATCAGTATCTGCGCAAAATTGCTTTTAGAAGTATGTTATGTTACACTTCTCACTCTGTTCTTAGACTCATGCCAACCATCCAAAGAACAAAAACCAATGGTTTAAAATGCTTGTATGTGATGTGCTTGTAATTTTTCAAGACATGATAGGTTCCATTTTCTCTGATAGAAAGGTAGGGTGGGTGTCGCTGAAGGCAATAATCTTGATACTACCCTTCTTTAGACTCGCAACATTGATTACATATTAATTGCTAGACGTGGACAAAAGAATTGTAATGCTATGGACTAATTGCGTTTATATGGTGATCTGATAAATTCTCAAGTAGTTTGCTTTGAAGGAAACAGCTTCGTTCGATACATTTTCTCAGTTGAATTTGAGCATCTCTCATTACTTAATTATCTTCTGATGTAGATTTTGTTCATTGCACCTCTCCTTGGTGGACATAAGGGAATGGATGGTCATTCAAATGAGACCAATGGAGGAAGTAATGCCATTAAAAAGCTGGAAAGTATTAAAAACAATAATATAGGTTTACAGAAATCTCTGGAAACAAATGGAATGGGATTTGAGAATATCATCAAACATCCAACAAAACCTTCTTTCAAGGTAATATTTAAGTGATCTGTTTGTATTATCAACAAGCCAGTAAGCATGGTAGCTAATGTTTACATTGCACACAGGCTTCAAAGTGGACCGTGGGACCAAGAGAATGCATACTTTTGCTTGGTTGGCGCCCAGATGTTGTAGATATGATTGAAGAATATGATAACTATCTCGGACCTGGTAGTGTATTGGTAAAGCTCTTCTCTGTATTAATTTTCTTCATTTTTGCTAGACTATAAATCTTTGTATTAGATCTTGACTCCAGTGTATCAGTTTTGCATAAGAATATGATGTGCTCTGCATTACAACAGTTCATGCATTATAGTCACTAGTCATGATCTTATGAAAAAAAAGATGCACTTGATTACAGTGTAGATTCATTGAAATATATCCCCATTTAGCTTCGCATCTCCACTTGAATGGAGGCAAAAGCTTCAATGAATTTTCTGGATTAAAAATAGCTCACATAATGGAAATTGGATCTCTATTGAAAGTGACGACACCCGGGTTCTTAGGAATGTGAAGTTTTTGTGTCATGATGTGATGCATTCAACTCCTGATTAGCGTCGTTGGGCTTGAAGAACCAGTTTTATACATCTATACTTTTGGTTATATGTCGCACGAATGTGGTTGTTGGACCATAATTGTGAGCTCTTGTGTATATGCAGGAAATTTTAGCAGATGCATCATTTGAAGAACGAAAGAAGGCTAATAAAGCTGTCGACCACAAGAAGTTAAAAAATGTCAGAGTTTCTCACAGGGTAGTGACGATTGTCTTAATTGACTGAAGATAAGTATAGCCTTGTAGAGCATTTTAATTCTTTCTTTAAGCCTCCTTCCATAATTTTGTACCTCTGTTTTGTATGATGTAGATTGGAAATCCCATGGACTATGATACCTTAGAGGAAACCTTAACAAATATTAAGAGTTCTTTCAGTAAAAATGAAGATGTTCCTTTATCTATTGCAGTGATATCCGACAGAGAATCGCTTCTTGGGGGTATGGATATCAAAACTATCTTATGTCTTTTTTAGCTTGTGTAATGTTTCTGTGTGTTAGTTACCTGAAGATGGATTGGATTGATTTGCAACTTTTCAGATCCATCTAGGGCAGACAAAAACTCGGTATATACTCTTCTCCTTGCTGAAAGTATCTGTAAAAAGCACGGAGTCAAGGTATTTGTTGTTTATACCAAAGTAATATTATCAATAGCACAATCTTCTTATAAATACTATTCATCAATCCTTTGACATAATACATTTATGGAAAGCTCGATCATATTATATCATAGCGGTCTTTTTGCGTATTTTCTGGAGAAAGTAGGATCTATAACGTGACAATTTATCTCAGGTACAAAATCTTGTTGCGGAGATTGTTGACTCCAAATTGGGAAAACAAGTAAATGCTTCGTTTTGAAATTTTCATGTACAGCATTTTTAGGATATTCAAATATTGACGTAACTGTTACAACGCATGCAGATAACCAGAATAAAACCTTCCCTGACATACATTGCAGCAGAGGAAATAATGAGTCTTGTCACTGCTCAAGGTCTGAAAATGCATTGGACCTCTTTGAGATTGTTTGTGCTAATGACGTCCTAATTCAAGGATATATTTTTGTGGCACAGTGGCAGAGAATAGTGAGCTGAATGAAGTATGGAAAGATATTTTAAATGCCGAGGGTGATGAAATTTATGTGAAGGTACATCTCTATTTCTTTGTCCACGTTACCTTTTATAGCTATGGACGTTGAGGTAAAACGACCGGGTTGAAAGTACAATTCTTTCCCTAGTTGAATTTTTTTGGTCTCGTGATTAAATGACTAAATAAAAATAAATGCGAAGTGTAGTAACAGAGAATTAGACTCAAGTTAAAGATGCTTTATGTGTAAAACCTTTTGTGACATAATTGCGTCATGATTTACATGTCTTCTTGACACAGGATATCAGTGGCTACATGAAACAAGGAGAGGATCTCTCATTCTCAGAACTTACCGAAAGAGCAAATCTAAAGCAAGAAGTTGCCATTGGCTATGTTAAAGACAATAGGAAGGTAAGAATGGTAGTTGAATAATGGAGAGAAATGTTGGTTACAAATCTGATGCATTATTGTGGTTAATGCAGGTAATCAATCCAATACCCAAGTCCGAACCGCTTTCTCTCCAATTGACAGATTCGTTAATTGTTATATCAGAGCGTGAATGACGAAAAAAGAGGTTCTCATCCATCTCTACTTGTGATGTTATGTTCATATATACAATCAACATATAATTTTTTCTCCCCCCAAAGGTATAGAACAGAAGAAAGTACCACACACGAAATTGTCAAAATATTGTAAATAGTCTCCTTACATGTGAATCATAGTGCTTCAAATATTAGATCATAGTGTAGAATTCCTTTTGAAGAACATGTTCCTTCTGTAAATAGTCTCCTAAAATCTTAATACCCACGGAATGGTGGGTTACTTTTTATGATTTCAAGGGACAGAAGTTGTTTTATTCTGTAACCCAAATGAATCTGACCATCTTAACAATACTTTGAATTAGGAGTCTTAATTAATTAATTAATGGTGTCGGATAAATGAACTTAATTTAATCTGCAGACAGACAAGATATTATAATTACATTAAAACGGAACAGATTTGTCTGAGATTCCCACATAAAAAAGACCTCGGAAGGCTCATCTTTTTATTAATCAGCTTAGGAATCAGAATCACATTCAGTGCATTCTGCAATTTCAGTATAGAAAAAACTAAAATATGAATAATTCCATGAAGAATCAGAAAGTAATTGTAGAGAGTGCTTGTCTTTTGGTCTCCAATCCAAATTCAGAGTATTAAATTTGAGAGAGAGATTTTTTTACAAACTTCAAAAAATATGCTCGTTGCTCGATAAGATTTGCTGAAAATATTAATATATATTAATAAACATAAACCTTTAATTGGTGGGTTTTCTTTTGGAGTGGCTCAAATTTTTACAATAAATGCTGGGATTTGTTTGGTTTCAATTCAATATATATTACACTTTTTCTCTTTTTCTTTTTTTAAAAATGCGGCAGACAGACCCCAAAAAGCTTTCTACTTTTAATTTTTTTTAATCTATTTTCAAAAATAAAAAACAAAAAATTAAATAGCAAATCTTTTTTATAAACACTATTTTCACATATAAATTTTTTTGTCGGCTTATTATTTAAAAAGTAAAACTTAAAACGTTAGAAAAAAAATTATTTATATTTTCGGAATTGGACCAAAAATTTTAACTTTTACAAAAAAAAAAACTTATAATCATATTAAAATTAATTTTTTTTTCTTATATAGAAAAGAAAAGAGAAACAAAAAGAAAAAGAAAAAGGAAATGTGTTGGATGCTGTTTTATTACAATCATTAATCCATGTGTGTGAGCTGTGACTGTTTTATTGTTTTATTATTTTATTATTTTATACCAAACTTCATCTTTCTTCTACAAAACCCTAATTCTCAATAACTAATCCAACCTTCAAAATCTATGTTTGCACTAATAAAACATAAAATTAGTTATATATATATATTATCATTATAATTAATTTTCATGAAACTATAAAAAAAAAAAAAAAAAACTTTAATACGTGAAAAATCATTAAAATGATTTTAAATGATAAAATATGATTTTTCAAATTACGTTATTATTATTGTTATTATTGTGTTAAATTACAAATTTACTGTCACTTCAACTTTTATATTTTGTCTATTTAGTTTTTAAGTTTCCAATATTATTTATTAATTATGAATTTCTTTATTTTATTATTTATTTTTTACCAATTCTTTCCAAGTTTTTTTTTAAGTCATTAAATAAAGTTTTTATTTTCCAAAAAGAAATAAGAATGGTAATCTTCAATTATTTATTCAATTTTATTAATTCAATACATTTATTAGTATATATTAATTTCCTTTTCTATTAGTAATTCCCGATCAACCTCATAAATTTACATATTAACAAAACAATTGACTCTCTCATCAATATTTTCTCAAACAAAGTCTTCAATTAAGAAAATAAAAAGCTAGAAATTAATGATAAAAATAAACTAAATTTAACCACATAAAATTTTTTTAAAAAAATTAAAAAAAAAAAAGTTAAGAAGTTCTTATCAAAAGACATGAGATTGAAGAACACACATGAAGGCTCTAATTTAATAATGGAATTTGAGTTTTCAAAATTAAGAAAAAACCAAAGATTAAGATTGAAGGATGGAATAAAAAGAAGATTCCATTGCTTGATTTTTGATACACAAAAATTCATATCATATAATCAATAATAATAATAATCAAAACAAATCATTTCTGGTCTCTGCAGATAATGATATTGGGATCAAAAGAATGATCAAAATGCAGGAAGAACGATGAAGATGATTCATCAAATCATCCCACAAACACCTAATTTTCTCTGCAAAATATTGTTTTTCCCCCAAATCCCAACTGGGTTTTCTCTGCAAAATCAAATCATCTTCTTCCTCGAGATCCCAAGCCCAGATTTTCCTTCTCTGATCGTAATTCAAAGCTTCCTGGCTCTGATGATTTCTTCTTCTTCTTCTTCAATTTTTCATGCAACACATCCTAATCCCTTCGCTTCCGATCCCTTCATGATTCTTAAGCGCTTGCAGGACGACATAAACATTCTGTATATCAAAAACCCATATGGAATGTCAGATCAATTCACACAAATTTCTACTTTTAAACCAACATTTTGAAGATCATAAGAAGAAAAAACAAGGAACTTACTCCCATGGGACATCTCCGACCAGCATCCAGTCACCATCTTTATCCTCATAAGTTGGAACATATTCAGACCCTTTATAGCCTTCTCTCTCGGAGTATTCACCTGAAATGGAAAAGGAAAAAAGATCAAAACTTTATTATTAATTATCTCATTAACAGTTTATATAATATATGAAAAAGGAAAATAAATTACAATAATACATACCGACTCTGAACTTGAACATATCTTGTAAAGTTTGGAGAAGCTCAGGGTAACCTTTGTATGAACAGAGGTCAATTTTCCTCAAGTAAGGAGCTCCGTCCATGCTTACTTTCACATAATTTCCACTACTCTCCTGTGCCGCCGTTGCCACCGCCGTCTTCTTTGATTGAAGGCTGTTCCTTCTAAACGATTGAACCGGCGGCCACCCCACAATCTGAGCCCTACACCACATACCCAAAACAAAATTAATAACCAATAATCTAATTAATTACAAGCTCTCAAGCAAACTTTGTAATGTTGGGTTTGGTTTGTATATGAAGAACGTACTTGGTGGGAGGTGGGGTTTGGAGGGTGGAATCAGAGGAAACAGAGATGTTTGAAGCAGATGAGCTTTGGTTGGATTCCGGCAATAATGGTCTTTTGTTGTTGATGATTCTGAGAGATTGAGGCTGTTCTTGGTTGTTGTTGTTGTTGTCGTCGTCGGCGGCGCCGGGGGGTCCAAGGCGGAGCTCGGTGGCATCGAGGTTGAGGCAATTTTGAAACGCCATTGTTGCAAAGTTTGAATTTTTATTGAAGGGAATAGAATGAAAGGGGGAGGGGAGTGGTTGTATCTTATAGAGAAGGCTTCAAAGCAAAAGGGTAAGGTTTAGAAAGCACGAATAAAATGAATAAATTAATAATAATTACTTACTTTTAAAAGTTTGAAAATGGGACAGAGGCAAAGGAAGCTGTCGGTAGCAATTGCAGCAACTTTGAGGCAATGTGTCCGTGAAGACAGGGGACAAGGGTGGGACAAGGCCGCGTCTGCCCACGATGACAATGGACGGCTATGATTTGTTTAGTGATATGGGTAAGAAGAGATCTTGAGCGTTGGATTGTAGAGCATCCCCACGTGAAGAGGGCTTCCCCACATGCATGGTTGGATTTTAGGTCTCACCTTTATTGGAAAACTACCCTTTTCTTTCTTTATTTTTCCTTTATTTTTTTAATAAAAGAAATTCAAAGAATATTTATGTAACTAATGTTATGTTATGCTAAAGGGTGGAATGATTTAGTAAAATGGATATTGTTTTGTTTTGATCCATTCTATATTACTAAACTAATAGGGTTATGAACAAAAATCTCAATAATTTTGGATATTCATGGATTTAAAAGAAAAAAAAAATTAAAAAGAATATTAGAGGCTGAGGTTGATCATATACTTACCTCAAATGTTTTGCATGCCGTAGGGAAAGGAAAAGGATGTCTATTCGCCATTTTTTCAATGGCCCGACATGTCGACTTGCTATGTCTCCTCTTACCGTTCTTTGAACCAAGTAGCATGGGGAACAAAGTATTCATTATAAGGATGTGAAAACCTCTTCTTAATAGACGCGTTTTATTGAGTAAATTTGGACGTTTGGTTAAAAAAAAAAAAAAGAAACAAACTTGTTTAGAGTTGTGTAAGCTGTTTCACCATTGTTGGGCATGCCCATATCTGCCATTAAACTTCAGAAAAGGAAAAGGAAAAGGCAAAAAAAAGGGGAAAAAATTGTGTGGCAAAGCAAGAGGAAAGAGTAGGCATCAGATTAAATTTGATAGCTTTACACCTGTGTTGTGTGGATGGTGAGCTAAAAGCTTGGCACTTGCTCCAAACACAACATCCTGGAAATTAAATATGAATTAGAATTTGGTCAATTTTGAAGGTTGGAGTTGATGCGACCTCTCATTATTTAGGGTTTGGTAGTTAGGTTGGGCAGAGTTTCCTTCATCCATCCATCTATCACTTCCATATGCATTCAAATTTGTGTACCTACTTCTACTTCTACTTCTCAATCTTCAAATCAAGTGCTACAAAGTTTAGTGCTTTACTCTTTCTAATACCCTAAAACAAAACAAAGAGGTACAATGGAAGAACCCAAGAAAAAAGGATGAGGGTTTGTAGTTTTAACACACAAAACACTCATGCAAACCATCACAAACCCTGTCTTCTTCCCATATACAATAGCCAACAAGAACAACGCTACTAGATATTATTGTTTCTCTTTTCGACTTTCTCTTAAAGTTTTTAAAATACGTTTGATAAGGAAAGATTTCTACATCCTTATAAATAATGTTTTGTTTCTCTTTCCAACCGATCAATATGGGATCTCGCAATCTATTCCCTTTCGGGTCCAACGTCCTCGTTGGCACTTGTTCCCTTTTCCAATCGATGTGAGACTCCTCCCCCCAATCCACCTCTTTTGATATCCAGCGTTCTTGCTGGCACATTGCCTCATGTCCACTCCTTTTCGAGATTTAACCTCATCACTGGCACATTGACTGGTGTCTGTGTGTCTCACTCTAATACCATTTGTAATCGTCCAAGCTTACTGTTAATAAATATTGTCGTATTTGAACTTTTCTTTTCAGGATTTCCCTCTCAAACCATTGTGAGATCCCACTTCAAGTGGGGAGGATAACAAAACATTGTTTATAAGGGTATGAAAACCTATCACTATCGTATACGTTTTAAAAACTTTGAATAAAAGTCCAAAAGAGAAAACTCAAAGAAAACAACATTGGTAACTGCGGTTATATCTACCATCCCTTCAACGTGTGTATCTGTCTTCTCTACCTAAACAAGCCTACCGCTGAAGATGTTGGGTGAGGTTGCATGATGCATGTGTAGCGGTCCCACAGAGAATGACGAAGCCACACGGGATGTACGATGGGACCCCACCGCATGGTGTAACATCCCATTCATTAACTCGGACTTGCTTGGAACCCGCATGCCTACTCATTTCTACAAGACACGTAACCAAATCCAGTCCCTAATAATAATAATAATATTAATAATCAAATAACAATAATTGGTGTCTTTTTTTTTTCTTTATATTATTATTTTTAAATTTCCAAACATCCATTTTTCATTGTTTGAAGAAACTGCGAAGCGTTATATTCCTTCAATTCATTTATTTATTTCATAAAACAATTTATTATTTTAAAAACCTTTTTATACTTAATTTTACCAATTCAAACATTTGGGCCGGGCCTCAACAAAATTGGGCTCAACCGACCCAAAAGCCCAAGTACGATGTCGGTTGGGGTTCTCTGAAAACAGATCTGCCAGTTGTCATTATCAAACAGGAATGAAAGAGCACAACTCATGTTTCCAATTATGTTAAAAAGATTCGATGAATTTGACGTTGCCGCCGCCATAAGGACCAATTCCATTTCGCCACCATTACTTCAATTTCCACATTCTTATATATATATATATATATATAATATAATATATAAGATTGAATGAGATCCAAACTATATATTAAATTTTTTATACAAATATGAATATAACTATATATTATGTTAGTTTGGTTCGAATAATAAATAGTGGGAATTGGAGGGGTATAAAAGCAATTATAAGAAAATGGAGAGTTAGAGTATATTGACTATAGCACTGAAAGAAAGCAAAGGGTGTCCGAATCAGCCCCACCCACGGTACCATTGTCTCAACTTCTACCAACATTTGGAATATATTGTTATGGTGCCTCCAGATTCTTTCTTATTAATTTTCCATCCCTACACAATTTTTCATTTATTATTTGCCCCCTCCTCATTCAATTAACCCTATAATACAATTTAATGTAGCGTTATTAATATCTTTTTAGACGGTATATCTCTTAATTCTTCAAAAAAAAAACATACGTGTGAGTGTAGTTAGGAAGTCATTCATATCAGACTTATTAGAGAGAGAAATATAGTTAGTTATAAGCACAGCTACGACTTTGAGTTTAAATTTGAGAGAGCGACGTTGACATAGCAAGGCTACCTGCTACCTTTACAAATGTTTCCTTTTCTCTCTCTTCTTAGATGTGACATGTCTCTAACTCACCACCATATTCTCTCGACCCCTCTTCAATCCTTTATTTCTTGTAGTGACTCGAGACCCTGTTGAAAAAAACAAACGCGCTTTTGTCAAAAAGGACTGAAGCTATTGAGAGTTTTGGTGGAGTTGTGTGTAGGTGATTAATGGTTGACTAATTGAAGGGGGCAAAACCATGTTACTGGCTCCCTCAAAACCAACCACAAGTTGCCCAAATAAGATCACATAGGTAAGGGTCATACGGCAGTTGAAGATCAACATCGTGTGTTTGTCCACGTGGCGAAATCCCAGTAGTGAGGAGCTTGATAAGACATGCACATGCAGCCACACGCTACACAAACTTCCACGCACCTTAATATTATTGCATTGCCTATATTATTTCTCTCCTCTAACCTCGACCCAATTTGCAAGAGAGAGAGAGAGAGAGAGAAAGTGGGAAGCGAAACAAAAAAGCTTTCAAATTTTCCACGGAGGTTAGCCGGAAAGTTGTCAACATGCTGGAAACTGATCTCTGTCTCGGGCTACCCGGCGGCGGTGGCGGCGGCGGAGGAGGAGGAGGAGGAGGAGAGCCTGAGACTCCTAAAGCTAATGGAAAAAGAGGGTTCTCTGAGACCGTTGATCTGAAACTCAATATCCAATCTGAGCCTCTTGCTACCGTCGATCTGACACCACAGAATATGAAGACTAATAATAATACTTCAACTGATGAGAAGAGTCTTACCTCCAAAGATCCTGCTAAGCCACCTGCCAAGTATGTTAATATGTTACGATCTTTTTTTTTTTTAATTAACAAATTATTGATAGTATACGGGTTAATATTTTAGGGCACAAGCCGTGGGATGGCCACCGGTGCGATCCTACCGAAAGAATGTCATGGCTCAAAAGAGCCCTGACAGTGGCTCGGCTATGTTTGTGAAAGTTTGTATGGATGGCGCACCATATCTGCGAAAGGTGGACTTGAAGATGTACAAAAGCTACCAAGAGCTCTCGAATGCGTTGGCCAAGATGTTTAGCTCCTTTACGATGGCCGGTTAGTAATTTACAACCCGTCGAGAATACGAATGAAAAGATTAGGTTAAATTTAGTGTATGGTTTAATAAATATTATAGGACATCTTTTTAGATAATTGTATAATGAATTAGGTTAGATCTGGGAACACAAGGATCTTTGATGCGAGAATATGTGGGATCATTTGGAATCATTAACAAAGGCATATTACAGCCTAGCTACTAGCTACCCTTTATTATTTCTTATGATAATCATTGTATGTTTTGAATTAAATATTTTAATCACCAAAGTTTCAGTTTTTTTTTTTTTTTTTTCTTTTTTCTTTTTGGTGTTAATGATAATGTTAATAAAAATAAAGGTGACTATGGGGCCCAAGGAATGATAGACTTCATCAACGAAAGTAAGTTGATGGATCTTCTAAACAGCTTTGAATATGTACCAACCTATGAAGATAAGGATGGTGATTGGATGCTCGTGGGAGATGTTCCATGGGAGTAAGTTCTTATGTTAACCCAATCTTCAATATTAATTATTTTTCTAGATCCATCTTGTTGTCGTAATTATATTTTATTACTATAGGATGTTCGTTGATTCATGCAAGCGATTAAGGATAACGAAGGGGTCAGAAGCTATTGGGCTTGGTATGTATAGTTTGAAATTGGATTAATGTAAAAAGAATAATTGATTTGATGATGATGATGAATGGTTTAAAAGTGTGATGGAAATGAATTTCAGCCCCAAGAGCGATGGAGAAATGCAAAAGCAGAAGCTGAAGAGGTGGTGGGTGGCGGCATGATTTGGTCGATCCATGATGAAGCAACAAAGGAGGGGGCAACACAGATGGATCATATTTGATTGCAATATCTCTACTTTTTTTTTTTTTTTTTTTTTTTTAAATTTAAAATGTTATGGTTCGTATATAGATATTAAAAGAGATTTGGGACATTAATTAATTTGTAATAGCCAACAAGAAAAAAGAAAAAATAAACTGTCTTACCCTGTTTGGCTGTTTGTTTGAATTGCTTTGTTTATCACAAAAAAACTTTGTTTTTATGCCTTTTCTCTTGCTGTTATATATATTAATTTTTGTGTTGGTTGTTTGTTAAAGATTATTATTATTATTATTATGTATTTATTTAAATTTCTTTTGGGGAACATGAGCATGTGGATGCTTTTTGAAGATGTTTAATATATTACGAGTTTTATAGAAGTTTAGTTGTTTTGACCTGCCCAAGACTAACCCAGCAGCTAGGGGTAAAAGGGTAAATTATCAAATAAATATTGTTTTAATTATCGATCCTTAATTAATATGATAATTCTTAGTTGTTTATACCTATTATTTTGGTGGAATTAAAAAATAGCAATAAATAGCTTGGTAGTATTTTCCAATATATAAATATGAAAATTAAATGGCTAAACAATGAGTCCATTTCCTTCCATCTCTTTGATATCTTGGATCTAAATATGAGTATAAAATTATTTATTAGATGAAAAATAGTATTTTTAATTTAATTTAATTTACACAAGTGGAGGAAATATTTTAATAATTTGATCAATATTTTATGGCATGCTTACAAAGAAGGAAATGTAGGCAACAAATATAAATGTGAGCTTATTGAATATATATCTGAATAAATATGATATGTAACGTTTTATATTATAAAGATTAATAATTTATGTTATAATCGTTACCTAGTTTTTTATTCTCCTTTTGTATCTCTCCCTTGTCTTATGCCAAAGAATTCGAATCATGTCCTGCATCGATTCAATGTCTTTATTTATTTATTTCTAAAAATAAATATTCCAACTTCGAATGGAAGTCATAAATGTCAAACCATTTTTAAATATTAATCAATCCTTTAGAAGGAAGTCTTCCGATCACTCATAATTACCAACAAAAACTAAAGTTACAATATAAAAGGAAAAACAATAAAATCTTACACGTGTTCTTGTTTCATGATCCAGAGCCTTAAATTTCTTCCTTCTCTCTCAATAAAATTAGATAAAATAAAAAAGAGTATTATTTATTGGGTATAAATAAATATATAAATTATTAAAAGGGTTTAAGAAATAAGAATGGTGTAAATGGTGAAGAAGGAAATAGCGGCGAGAAATGATGAAAGGAGGAGGAGAGTGGGAGGCGGAGCGCACGTTACATACAACAACGTCGTCCAGAAAGAAAAACCAAAACAGACATTCCCTAAACAAAAGGCCAACTCGTTCGTTACCCACGAGAAAAACACTCCTAATCCTAATATTTCCCCTTTTTTTCTTATAACAATCACACAACAAAAGCCAACCAAACGCTTGCGGTTAGAGATCATCGAGCACCGGCCAATGGCGACGGCGACGGTGAAAGTAGAGACTGAGAAGTTGATGGGTTGCTTGACATGCCCTCTTTGCAACAACTTGTTCACTGATGCTACCACCATATCTGAATGCCTGCACACATGTAATTACTCTACTTTTTCTTTATGATTCCTATATTCTAATGTTATGTATAATGTTGGGTTTCAGTTTGCAGGGATTGTATCTATGAGAAGATAACCGAGGAGGAGTTAGAGGGTTGTCCTGTGTGCAACACAAATCTAGGGGGTGTGCCTTTGGAGAAACTCAGGTACCGTGTGACCTAAAATACAATCATTGGAATGTGTTTTTCCAATCGGTAAAGATCCAATTTTTACACCTACTATGCAGGGCAGACCACACAATGGATGATCTGAGGGAAAAGACATTCCCTTGCCAACGAAGGAAGGAGAAGGCACCTGAAACAACACAGTCTGCCGTTTCATTGCCGACCAAAAGAAAAGAGAGATCACTCTCTTCCTTAGACATCGACAACACAAATATGATTTCTCACTCTGCAGCGAAAATCCCGAAAGCTACAGCACAAGAGAACCTCGTCGTGCAACAATGTATTTCCAACATGATTCCCCAAAGAAAACTCGTCTTTGTTCAAAATAAGCAGAACAATACCCAAGTAATGGAAAGGGAAACTGATGATTTAAATCGAAAAGAAGAAGCAACTGCAACAAGTTCAAATGATTGTAATATACAAGATACTGTTGTCAAGCCAGAGCCAATCCAGATTGATGATAATTATTGCAAGGTTCAAGAGCATAGTCACAAGCCAATAATGGAAAGAGTTGAAAGAGGACTATCTTTTGGAATTTCGGGTTCCATTGAACATGGAAACTTGCAGGATGTTTCATGGGAAAGAAGATTATCCAGCAGCACTGGATCCTATGATCAGACTGTAGGTGACATTGGTGTAGAGAAACGATGCAATACGTTCTCAAATCCAATATGGTTTGCGCTAGTTGCTTCTGATCACCAGTGAGATTAATAGCTTTAGAACAAGAAGAATAATAGTTCTGTTCATTTTTCTACTCCTGCAACTGACCAAACATTGATATGTACTTGTAAATGCCTCTACCAGGGAAGGAAATCAGCCTTTGCCTCAGATCTCCTCAAACTACTTGAGGGTCAGGTTAGTTCTATTTCCTACAGTAATAGGAGCCAATTTGATAATAAGCAAAGCAATTGCCCCGCCCCCTTTCTAGCATATTTCTAGTAGATTAATAAGTTTATAGTTCGGTGTTCCTTTTGATCTTCAACACACAGCGATGGCTGTATACCCGTGTCATTTATCCAGAAATATCTTGCGAAGAAACTGGGACTTGCTAGTGAGATTGAGGTAACAACCCATCTTCTCCCTCTTAGTTATATTAGCCTTCCTTCTATTTGAAAGATCTAAAAAAGATTCTACACATATCACTTAATGATAAGAAAGCAGTGTCGGCATTCATGTCAAAATGAACTGAACTCTATGCACGGTCCAAACATTCAAGAAGCAGAGTGTGTCTATATAACTGTCAAGTAATAACATTTCCTAAATATTTACAGGTGGAAATCTCATTTAAGGGCCATCCAGTGAGCTCCACATTGCATCTGCACGACCTCGTAGAACTGTGGCGACAGACAACCACAAAAATAGAACTAATACAGATATCTGTGGGCAGCTCAGCCAAAGATTTTGTGATGGTTCTATCTTATGGTCGAAAGAGTTGTCACTCTGGACAATTCCCAAATATTTGTGCTCACCTAGAGAATGATGTTCAACAAGAGATCAAATAGAGACATGTTTTATGCATCGTCTCATAAATTTCCCTCTTAAACTACAGGCCATAATTTAGAGGGTCAACTTCTTTCTTCTTCATTAAAATGAGACAACAAGGTCAACCAATCGAAACAGACTCGAACATACAATACGAGTAAAACTCACATTTGGGTCTCATGATATCCTTCCAACTCAATATTTCTTAAATGATAAGCATGCTCATTCGTAGAAAAAGGAAACTAAGGGAAGAATTTCATGTGACCAAAGGCCAATCGAAGAGCAAGGATTTGTTGGCTCAACAATTCCATTCAGTAGCTAATTTAGCTTCTACAACAGAGGGAATCATACAACAATGGTAACATCCCAAGCGACTAATTTCAATTCAATCACATAACGTGTTAATTAAGAGCGTATTGAAGGCTCCATTAGATCAAACTCTCAACAAGACACTCCAACTAAGTAAAAAGAACAATAATGCGCAAGATTTTGAGCTTAATAAACATGAATACTTTTCTGCAATTCATTGAGTTTTGCAATGTACATTTCATCCAACAAGACCAGTATACAGACCAGCAAACTGTCAAACTTCTATATGTAAACCAATTGGGGGAAAAAAAAAAAACAGAACTTCAAATGGTTAAATAGTGAGACAAACCCACACATTCAATCAGAAGCCGCTATAATCACCTCTTGGACTATCCAACAGGGCATCCCCAAAAGGATCCTGCAAATCTCCAAGAATATCCTCCGTAGCCCTCAAAGCCGCATGCAAGCAGACCACCACCGCCCCAATTGCAAGCGAAATCAGCACATTCACAAAAACGCCCGCCAGCGCCAATCCAGTAGTCAATCCAAGAATGATGACCAAAACCAAATCGTCCAAGTCAAAACCAAAGACCCTAAGTGGGTCGTTGCGAGAGAAGTAAAGGAAGAACCAGGCAGCAAAGACGAGGAACAAGACAATCATTGAAAATGGATGGTAGATGAGGCCAAGTAAGACGAGGAGCAAGAGGAGAAGACAGTAATTGGAAAGGAAACGGGTCAAGTTCTGAGACATTCGAGTCGTAGCGTTGGAGAGGGAAGAAGGAAGGCTAAGAGCAGATGGGTCTAAGAATTCCCGCCATGGGGAGCGAGTGGCGATGACGGATCGACCAGCTTCCTTGAAAGTGACGGCGAATTCAGCGGCAGACATTGGCATAGAACCCTGGAATCTTTTTGCCGGAGCTCCAATGAATGGTAATTTAGTCAAGAAAAAGAGAAACGCAAAGAAGCGGAAGATCCGAAGCTTAAATCTTTAGTCCCACGACTCCCGCCTTCTTCCCTTTGATTCTCGAATAAGAACAATATGAGGTTGAGCGAAAGCAATGGAAAAAATAGTGTCAAATTAAATTTTAAAAAATAAGAAAAAATGTATAATGAAAGAAAGGGCAGTTGACGGGTAGTCTGGAAAAGGTTCAACAGCTAACCAATCTGTTCGAAAATTTAATCTTGATATTTCTAATTTTGTATTCTTAAAAAAAGAGAAACTAATTAGGACATTCAGAAAAATAAAAGAAGATTTCTGTTGCTTTATTTGGATATTCCACAAGAATCTTGAATTATCATTGCCATGAAGAACAACAAACAGGAAGACAAAGAAAGAGGGGAAGAAATGAGCAAGGCGTGTAAGAATATATTACATTGAAACATTCCCAACTTTGTGGGTTTGTGTTCTAAATTTACAAGTCAAACTCGTCGGAGTCGGACGATGAAATGGGTCCAAGTGAGGTGTTACCTTCTAAGCTAGCAAGCATCACAAACTCCTTTTTGATGCATCCTCTTTTCTCTAACCATCTCACACCAAGCACACTGAACCGTACAACGACATCATTTCCAATCGTTGCAGATTGGGTGCTCGAGAAGACAGGATTTTCACCTCCAACATAATGGTAGGTTGGCATTTTACGAGCTGAAAGAAACACGTACTTGATCGGTCCACATTTTAAGAGTAATCCACGCCGAAATATGTGACGAACAACTCCATGCAAGATCTCTCCCTCCAAAGGCAAAAAGGTTCGGCAACTAAAGGTAATGGGGAATGAAACACATTGTGACTCAGACTCATTCTTGACCTCTCCCTTCCCTATGCTCTTCAAGCTAGTAACAGCAAGAAAATAGCCATGGTCTTTGCTGGCCTTCTCCTTCAAGAGGTTTTCTAATAGACATGTTATAATGTACCTCTGCAAGTTGACACCATCTCTCTTTTCCTTTTCCACCGTGACTTCCACATCTCTCACTAGTTCCACTTCACAAAACATTTCCCAGATCTGATAAAGTTCAAGAAAAACAACAGAGGTGTTTAGAACATTTCCCAATCTACATCTTATAAGAGATTGGAAATTTGTTGGCATCGGGAAACTAATCAGACAAATCTTAAGAACACTTGAGCCACCAAAATTGCTTTCTTAGACTATCTGATAAATACGCAACCATTAAACCGTGTAAACCCATCCACTTGGAGAAGGTGTTTCAGACTGAGATTTTGAGTCATACCTCCAACCATCACTTGGAGGATAAAGATGAAATAAATCAAAGAAGGAAACATTTGCTTCACATTGGCCTCTAACATTAGTGCTACGAAAAGAACATAAAATTAAAAGGTCAACAATGTCCTTGAACTGGAAAATAAAAGAATTCCCAAATTGTTTGAGAACCCCCTTCAGATGAGTCGTTAATATTAAACATGAAATCTAGTTGCAAAACTGGTGGAGTATTTTAGGAGCACCTAGAAGGATTCCAAACCGATATTAGGAACATGAGCTCGCCATGTCATAATTAGAAGATCGTACATCCATTAAGTACTAACAACTTTTAAGAAAATGAAAATACTAACAAAGATAGCCGAGTGGTTGGTCATTCTGTAAACTCCCGAAGGAACAGTGACAAATGATCAAAGGATCCACCCGATTATGCTCGGCGATTTACGCATTTCAAGATTAAGCCAATCCAGTGAAAACATTTCATCGCAACTAACCGAAATCCGACTCTCTGTTCACGAACTGACCACAAAAAGAGTTTAATGCGTCTGAGCAGCACAAATAGGAAGTATCAACAATCGCCACTCGGTCACAATCCCCAACTAATTCCAGTGGTCTCAACATCCAAACATAGGATCGAATCAAGAATCAAGAATCAAACAGCAAAGGAAAAAACACAGGGACTACCTCAAACGCCAGATGAACAAAACGCATAGAAATTCAATAATCCTACAATTACGGGAGACCAGAACCGAGTACAGATCCCGAGTACAAATTTCAGACACTCTTGAAAATCAAATACGATGCGAACTATCTACTGCAACACGTATAAGAGAAGTGCGGAGGTAAGGAGGAATTAGTTACCTGTTACGAAAAATCAAGAGCAGCGGAGGCGGAGAAGGAGGAGGAGGGGCGGCGGCAAGAATTAGGAAGAAATTGGGCGCGCATTACGAACTGTGGCCATGTTGTGATTGGTGAAAAGCATTGCAGTGGATAAGTGAGGGCTGATGGTTTTGCCATATTTTATAGGAACAAAAATATGGATCTTGGAAATGGAAGCTGCTCCGTTACTTACTTTTCGTCCCTTCTCAGATATGATCAATGACGTGTACTATAAAATATAAATCCTACTACTTTTTTTTCTTTTTAATTAGATTACTTTATTTTATTAGTTCTTTTTAAGATAGTTAAAGAAATTTTAAAATATAAATTTAAGGCATATTATTTAGGATTATGTTAAAGTTATTTTTTTTAAATAATTATTAACATTAACGATTTAAAACTTGAAAATATCAAATTTAAGATCTATTATTTAATACACGTATTAAGGAATGAAAATTAAATAAAATATAGTTTATATAATTTTATAATATATTAATCTCATTTAATATAGTTTGCTTTTCTATTAAATATTTATAATTAAAATTTATATAATTTTATTAAATTCGTTTATTTGAGAGTAATTAAAAATTAATTATCTAAATAACTTAATGAAATTATTGAAAAAAACACTATTAATAGGGAATTCGGATAACATTATCATATCATACTAAATACAATTATTTAATTTTTAAGTATTCTATTTTCGGACATTTTTTTCAAATATCATAAATAAAACTTTAAATAGACAAACTTACTATTTCTATAAATAAATAAAAAGTATATGAGTCCTTTAAAGGATAAGGGCTAATTTTTTTTTATAATAAATTAGATTTTAATACTGAAGCTCAAGTTTTTCTAAAAACAATAAGTGAATATGTTCTGTCTATTTATTAAACAAAATAAAAAAAACGTGTGAATTAGAATGAAACTTTGACCGAAAAATTAAAAATTATTGCATAAAAGTATGGAGAAAAGTTAATTGTATCTAATCTCGTGCTATGCCATCTCTTGTGTGCCAATTCAAACTAAAAGAGTTCCAGATTAAACGCTCGAATCTCTTACTTTTAACGGTTAGAAGTGCCTAGAAGATAAGAGTTTAACTGTACACTAAGATCATAGGTTTCGATTGTTGCATGATTTTTCATGTTATTTAGATAGAGAAATTTTTGTTACACAAAATTTGACACTCAATTTAGATTACACATATTTCATGTTCTTTACCCTATTTTGGCCCTCAATTTAGATTACACTTTCGACGGCGGCGGCGAACCGGAAGATTTCTTGGGCTTTTGCGAGAGAAAAAAAACGTCATCGCCACGGGTAATTTTGGACACACGGTTGGTTTTCGACCCAAAATCCCATTGAACCACAGCAAGTTCGCAGCATCCATTATCTGATTTTACATTTCTCTCTGCTATCTGATTTTACATTTCTCTCTGCTTGGTTCGTGGTCTGGCAAGCAATTATGCTTCTGTAATCCGCGATGGCTCTAATACACAGTCGTTTATGCCAAGCCACGAACTTCTTGGATACATTTCAAACTTCCTTCCCTGAATTCCATGGCTCTCGCGTTTTCCTGAAGTACGGTTCGTCGATTGTCTTCACAAAGCGCTCTTTCTGCTCTCCGTTTTATGCGTTTACGACGGATAAATGTTCCAATCGAATTCCGTATGGGAGTTTAAGCACGCAAACACCCATTTCCAGATATGATTTGAGGAGGAATTTCTGTCGTGCTAATTGGATAGATAGGTGGAACGAAACCGCGAAACAAAATCGTCCAAAACCACCTCGCGCCGTGTTGGACTATCCCAGTAGCGATGACAATGAAGTTTCGATTTCACGTTCAGATTTTTCGGAGAGTTATAGAGGTGGTAGTAGTAGGATTGATGATGATGGAAGAGGGGGAAGTACAATGGAGAAGATTGTGAGAAAATTGAAGAAATTTGGGTACATGGACGATGAGAATAAAGAGAAGGGGCAAGAGAGAGCCGCCATTGAAAAGGGGTCCGTGGAGGACATATTCTATGTTGAGGAAGGAATGTTGCCTAATACTCGAGGTGGGTTTTCTAAGGAGTCTCTATTGGGAGTTGAGGGCATGTTTGGAAGTAATGGAGAGGTTAGATTTCCATGGGAGAAGCCAAAAGAAAGGGAATATGCAGATGGGGTTTCAACAAGGAGAAGGAGCATGGCATCTCTGGCGGAATTGACTCTTCCTGAGTCAGAATTGAGAAGGCTGAGGAACTTGACATTCATGAAAAAGCACAAGATGAAGATAGGCGGTGGAGGAGTGACTCAAGCTGTTGTGGATATCATTCATGAAAAATGGAAATCTTCTGAGATTGTGAGGCTTAAAATTGAAGGTCCTCCTGCGCTTAACATGAAAAGGATGCACGAGATATTGGAGGTATGTTTTCTATGCAGTTCGTTTAGTTGTTTGTTCATGAAATTACTGGCATTTGTAAAATACTTGCTATTTGATTTCCAAACTCATAATATTATCTTAGTAAATGAATTAGTTCTATGAGATATTGATGTATAAACCAATGGGAAACTAGCATGGCAGATAGAGGATCAACATGCCATAAGGAAGGGCCGCCTTGCTTCCAAAGTTCCCTTCCTAGTATAGCCTGGATATGAGCTTATTAATCCAATCTGTGTGTTTTTATTATGCTTTCTGTGCAATTGTTGTTGCTGAAACAACTGTTTGAGAGCCATGTCTTTGTGAGGCACAGCCAACAAAGAAAATATGAAACTATATATGATTTTCCTTTTCTGACATGCTTCCATCTACTCTGGATAAACAGACCAAACAGGCCTATTTTGAACGTTATGTTCATGATTAGATGTTCGGATAAGTTTTTGGAACGTTTTGGCGCAAGCTTGATCTAAGCTCATTCGGAACGATCTAAATTTACCTGCTAGCTTATTTGTGTGCACATTTTGATTGATTATGTTCACAAACTTCTTATTAGATATTATTGTTCGGTTGCTAAGATGTGATCATTTATCTTGTCCGATTTGTTCTTTTAACAGAGAAAAACTGGTGGACTGGTTATTTGGAGGTCGGGAACTTCATTGTCTCTATATAGAGGTGTAAGCTATGAGCTTCCTGAAGCACCACAATTTAACAAATGGATTTACAAGAGAAATGAGATCACTCCTTTTCCTGAAACGGATGTCAGTACAATAGTTCCTTCCGAATCTTCTTCTCACAGTAATGTACACGAGCCACGAGAAAAAGGAGCAGAAACTTCGACAGAGGGTGAACAGGGCAGCGAACAATTGACAGAAGTACAGGTGAATTATGAGGATGAAATAGACAAATTACTGGATGGTTTGGGTCCAAGATACACAGACTGGCCAGGATTGGATCCTTTACCGGTCGATGCAGATATGCTCCCGGGAGTAGTTTCTGATTACAAACCTCCATTTAGAATTCTTCCCTATGGAGTGAGATCTTCTCTTGGAGTGAAGGAGGCTACAGCCTTGAGAAGACTTGCCAGAAGACTTCCTCCTCATTTTGCACTAGGTATGTTTTTGATTGTTTATGCTACTTAGCGACGTCTGCTGCGGGTAATGATGTTTTTCGTGTATACAGGCCGAAACAGGCAGCTTCAAGGTTTGGCCATCGCAATGGCTAAATTGTGGGAACGAAGTTCAATTGCGAAAATTGCACTGAAACGAGGTGTGCAGCTAACTACTAGTGAGAGAATGGCTGAAGAGATCAAGGTAACGTTTATTTTTATGGATGAACCACACTACATTAAATTGAGCAGATAAATTGAGCGTTCAAGTGGTTGATGTAGAAATTGACAGGAGGCATGCTTCTGTCAAGAAACAAAGACTTTCTGGTATTCTATAGGGGAAAGAATTTCTTGTCACCTGAGGTCACTGAAGCTTTGTTAGAAAGGGAGAGGTTGGCGAAGTCTCTACAAGATGAAGAAGAACAGGCAAGGTTGAAAGCATCAGCCCTGGTGGTTCCTGGCATTGAGAAAACAGAGCAATCTGGCACTGCTGGTTCTCTAGAGGAAACACTAGATGCTGATGCTAAATGGGGAAAGCAGCTGGACGACCAGCACAAGGAAAAAGTAATGCGGGACGCCGAACGATTGAGACACACCGACCTTGTTAGGAAGCTGGAACGGAAGCTTGCTATTGTGAGTTTCTTAAAATTTGGGTTAATTGCCTTTACTTCATCTAGAATTCTTGTCTTGATATATGAACATACCTGTTTCTCTAGGCTGAAAGAAAGTTGGTGAAAGCTGAACGAGCGTTATCTAAGGTAGAAGCGTTTATGACACCAGCTCAGCGGCAGGCAGAACCTGATAGCATAACTGAGGAGGAAAGGTTTATGTTTCGTAAGCTTGGTCTACGAATGAAAGCTTTCTTGCTTCTAGGTAAAACAACTCCCTCAACCACATTCAATTTATTCAGAATCTGCGAACACTCACTCGAATGGTATTATTTCAGGTCGTCGTGAAGTTTTCGATGGTACGGTGGAGAACATGCACTTGCATTGGAAGTATCGTGAATTGGTGAAGATCATGATAAAAGCTAATTCCTTTGACCATGTCAAAAAGATAGCTTTGCAACTGGAAGCTGAGAGTGGGGGTGTCCTAGTTTCTATTGACAAAGTCTCCAAATCGTATGCGATAATCGTTTATCGAGGGAAGGATTATCAACGACCTTCTTTGCTGAGACCCAAGAATCTTTTGACAAAGAGGAAGGCTCTAGCACGGTCGATCGAGCTTCAAAGGCACAAGGTGCAACATTTAAATCCCCTCGTGCATATGAACCTGTCGATAAAGACCGAAGTAAACATTTACTAAATTTTGGTTTTCTTATTGCGCTTGTGAAACAGGCTTTGCTGAGACATATATCAGCAGTGCAGAGTAGCGTGGACAAACTAAGATCCGAAATCGTAAGTGTCTTGCAGCTGCAGGAAGGAACTATTTGAACTCTCTGATTGTTTGAATGATACCTAATATGATATGTTCGTATGTGAAAAGGAACAAATGGAGACGGTGAAAGACAGAGGGGATGAAGTATTATACAACACACTGGACTCTGCTTATCCTACCGACAATGATACGGAGGTCTTTAACTTCACAGGCTACGTTTCTGCTATTTTAGTCTGTCTAATCTTTTCAGGTCTAAGTTCATGTTTGTTTCCTTTGTTGTAGGAAGAAGACTTCGATACATATATGGAGGCATATGGCTCGGATAGTGATGCTGAAGATGAAGAGAATATCATGGCTGCCCACGATTACTTGGAGGGGGATTTTCCACATGGAATCCAGGTACAAGAATCTGAGGTTGAATAGGAGTGAGGTGGCTGAATCACGCGTATAAAAATATCGAACGATCCATGATTGACCCAATATGAATGAAAAAGATTTTAGTTGATAAATCGTGCTATGGATCGAGCTGGTTGATTCGAGTAGGTGTAAGCGTATATCGAACTAAACTTTGGTTAAAATATATTATATAATCTAAACTAATTTGATAATCACTCTATGGGTCAAATATCAATCTCATTTGATTAATCCTCCGAATAAATAACAAAATTAAACTATGATAGTGCTAAGAAAAATCAACCTACACAAGTAAAATTATTTTTTAAGGTCCAATAGATTCAAATCTTTCAAATCTACTCTGTCACATTAGTCAACGTGAATATAATCCAATAGATAAGAGAATCAACTTATGAGTCAAACTCAAATCTCTACCTCAAAATGGGTATTTTATATGTTATAAAAAAGATAACAAGAATATGATGGTTTAAAATAATACAAATTTCCCCTAAAACTTTGTACATCATTAAAATAGTATTTCTTCAACAGTGGGTGAATTTTCTGGAACTTGAGCTGGAAGCATTTGAATACCAAACAATTTTGATACATAACACAGTTGAAATTAATAAATAGATGATGGCTCCTTATTTCGAGTTAGGTCTACTAATGACTAATACCTATCAACAGAAGTGAACATATAGGAACAGCATCCTCCAACAACGCCGCTCGGAACAATAAAAAACAAAGAACCTTAAAGAACATACCCAGAGGCATCCCACGATGAGCTTAAGCATTCTTATTAAAAACAACTAGAAGCCTTTGAACCAAGAACCTATGTCTGAACCATCAAAATTATCTCATTGTTCATAAAAATTAAATTCCAGTCAAGAAGTAGCTAAAATGAAATAATGTAGAAAAAAAGTAAGTATCCATAAAACTTGAAGAGAAGCGGCGTACACTTCAAGACTGAAATAGTATACTCTTTTCACTTCAGAGGAATGAACCTAGACGAGTGAGTAGCACCAATACCAGGTCGACCATGCTTAACAGGCTTGTATGATATAGAAAACTCAGCTAGGTAATGGCCAATCATCTCTGGTTTGATTTCAACCTGATTGAAGGTCTTCCCATTGTAAACTCCAATGATACTTCCAATCATTTCAGGAACTATAATCATGTTACGAAGGTGAGTTCTAACAGGTTCTGGCTTCTCACCCGGTGGTGCCTCGCGTTTCTGTAGACATAGGGCAAAAAACATGTGAGATTGATATCACATTGTTCAACCCATTGGCCCATGAAGCATAACCAGTAAGCAGTAATATTGTAGAAGACAGGTAAAGAGAAATTCACCAGCAGGCAGAAGACAGTGGGGAAGAATCAAATTAGTCATAATTGGTGGTGGTTGTCTATCTTAAACTGGGATTTTCTTGAATTATAATAACCATGTAGGAGATTTTCATTCAATATCACCACTGATTCAAAATTGAATTACTGAAAAAGAAGAGAATTGCTCAAATAATGGGAATTCCATGCGAACCTTGCGCTTGAACAATATCTGAGTTGGCAACCATCCATATTAAACACCAAATTTTCACAAAGCCGATGCGCTAGGGATATTCTATGCGTTTACCATCTAAAATTGTCCTGTATTATGGGGTAATCACAGTACGATATTCTGTAATACACACTCGACTCAAGTCTAGTAGTTAAATGAAAAACACCAAATTTCTTTCCAAAAACCACTCAACCAATATCAACCAACAAAAATATCCAACCCACGGAATGGATAATATCAGCTATGTCAATGTGGAGCTCTAATCTTCTATCTAGTATACTCATATCCAACTAGACACGCACGCAACAAAATTGGCGAAAGTAATCACGTAAATCAGAATTATATTTTCAAAAGAAGAAAGGTTGAAATTTACTTTTCCAGTTAAAAAATGGATCAGATTGGAAAAGAAACAAGAAGTGGAGCAATTACCGCTTTACGGAGCTTCTTGATCAGAGCCATTGGCTTCCTTGTCAGACCCCTCCGGAACCTGAAACAGAAGATTCAGGAAAAGAGTCAAAACCAGCAAATAAATCGTTCCAAAAGATTACCACATATCATTCGAACTACCTTCTGCGAGCCCTGGCAGTAAAGAGCTTGACGAGCTCGTCGGTGGACATGTCGAGGAGAGCATCCAAGTCGACTCCACGGAAACTGAACTTCTTGAACGTCCTCTTCTTCGGCACTGCTCCTGCCGCCGTCACATCGGGATTATCGTCCGCCTACGAACACGAAATTCAGGTCAGATATCGTACACACAAACTACATAACAGGATACAGGGAATTCTTCGAGCCTTACCATGGTTGGAGTTCAGAAAGCAGAAGAAGCCCGAGGCCGAGTGCAAATGGCGATTCTGGCCGCTAGGGTTTTGAGTAGACTGCAAATGGCGATTAAGATGATATATAAACTCCGAAGCCCTGAATTGCAATTATATTTGCACAAAAGGACCTGTAATGCATAATATGCAATTTTCGCCCCAAATCTGGTACATTGGGCTCGTAAATAGTCTCCCATCGAAGAAAATGGGCCGAGTTGATTGAAACAACTGAAGCCCAAAAAACAAAATCACTCCCTCTTCGGGGAAATTGCCCTCGTTTTTTAAATATTACTGGGACAAATTTCCCTAGAATACTATCTCCATTGTAACGATGACTTATGGGGAAGCCAAAAGCAAAGTCATGCTTATACTATCTCCATTGTAACGATGACTTATGGGGAAGCCAAAAGCAAAGTCATGCTTATACTCAAAGTTGACAATATTATAGATCCTGATATTAGAGCTCGTTTTCAGCTATGAAATCATGTCACACTATCAAATCGATTGAAGTCAATTTTGGTCGGTTGGTTCAGTTTGTCGCCTTGGGCTTTAATCATAACTTTGAACAAAAAATCAATAGAATCTCCACCCACATAAATGTTGTCTTCTTCGTTAATATCAGATCATGTATTCATTTGGGGTGACTCATAAGGCTTGTCTCACGTAATTTCAACATTCATCTAAACCAATGAATGGCAAAAAAAGAAGCCGACAAATGCGTCGAACAGAATCAAAACGAAAAGAAAACAGAAGTCTTGCGTTTGATAGGTTAACCAAAACTGCAAATGCTTCTTCTTTCAAAAAAGTGAACATTATCTATCATCATTACTATAGCTTCACTTCAAAATTTACAACTTTTTCACTGTACAATTTCATTAGAGATTCTTCTTGAACTCTCTACCTTTTTAATCTCAGATCTCAGCTGTTTCTGAGAATGGACCCTCGAAGGGGTTGGAGCGATTTCCTTCCAGATGGCCTCGGGTTCAGAAAATTGACTCAGGTTCGGGTATAGCTCGTAAACCGATTCTGCATCGGGGTTCAAATTGCTCAACGTTGACAAACACGCATTTGCTTCTGGGTCAAACATCTGAAATGGGTCATCGCCCTCTTTTCTATGGATCAACTGTGAATTTGGAAGCACGTTGAAAATAATTAATACATCTGCAATTTCATATTAACGTTCAAGATTGGATGAATAAATGTAACATACCTTAGGTGGTTTGCCAAAGGAATTGGTGGAATAGAGCCTGACACTATCAACAACTTCGGAGTATTTTGGAAACGCATTAGCAAATCTCTTGTGGGATTGCAACTGAGAATTCACCCGCACAGCTCTTCCCATCATTATGGCTCTCCTGTTGTTCGAATCATTAAAAGCTTTAGTACAACCATGATGGTTTAAGATGTGCAACACTAAAGCTCCAAAAGTTTGAGTTATATTCTCACCTTATTCCTCTAACAACAGCTAGATGAGCATCACAAACAACTCCAACTAGCTCTATTCTATATGGCATTCTATTTTGCATCTCTCCATGCTCCTTCCTCAATTCCTCCTCTTCTTCTTCACTCACAGGCTCCCAGTAATTCTCTGTGACGTTGTCCTTCTCTACCTTGTACCCAACTCCCATTCGATATCGACGCTTGTGAATATTTCGTGCCATTTCAATTGTCTGCATGACGTATGGCTCCCATGACAGAGTGCTGTCCAATATCACATCCCGTCCCTCATTTAACGCTGTAACCAGCAACGAAGATGCAGCATCAATTGATGGCTGGTGTACCTGTTGTGATTTATCATGAAGTTAGTTAGCTCGTTCATAGAAACAATTAGAGCTGGGCTGAAGAGGAGAGACACTCACTAATTCGGCTGTCTGAAGCATGTCGTCGTGATAGCCCATTGAGCTGATGGCTTTGTAGATAACATCAGTCTCTTTGAAGGCATCTGCCTCAACCATCACTCTGTTTGTTTTTGCTTCCAACCAGAAAGGCCTGCATAATTAGCAACTGTTTATCAACAAACTTTGTTCTAAAAGTTCTTAAACGTTTCGCCAAACGAGTGAGATTCAATATCGGTAATACGCACTCTTTAAGAATGTCTTTGAGGACAGTACTCTTGCCAGCCCCCATGCCACCACCCATAAGAAGAAGCACAGGGCTTCTCTTTCTTTGAGACAATTGCGGCGTTGCGTGGGAGCATTTTGACTCGCCCTTAGATGAAGCACATCCAATCTTCTTCATCTCCTCCACCAAAGTAGAGAACACCCTTGTCACTTTCAGATCCTTACTCACCCTATCGAATCTCTGCTTCCTATAAAAACAGCCAGAAACCAGAAAAAAAGGGACAAAAAGACTCAGAATCTTCATTTATTGAAGCTATTTAGTGGATCTTAATCCTACAAGTAAGATGCATCATGATGGTTCAAAACTCAGTAGCCAAATTTGACTTATCGAGCAAATTGACATAGATGAAAAAGAAAATCACCTAGTCGCTGCCACCACAAGATCCTTCAGCTTCTTGTGCTCGGAGTCAACACCCAAAACCTATCATTAAATCCACCGTAAATTAAGGGATATACTGAAATTCTAAAATCGTGTTGACTTTTTCTGGATGGGGGGTGGGGGGTGGGGGTGGATTTTTGAATATTACCTGAGTAATCATCAAGGAAGCTTGGCTCCAATGGAATGCGAAATAGCTCAAGATGCATTGATCAAACTCATCCATTAATTTAACATACAGAGATTCTCCGTCGGCTTCACTCGCGAAATATGCATAAATTTCTTCTTCGCACCCTTTCGTTTTCCTCAAATAGTTGTTTGCTAACTTGCAGAGTTGAGGACACTCATCTGCATCTGAAATCCCTAATTGCCTCGCTGCAAAAATAATAGGGTTAGATTTTTCGTTCTACACAGAACTAATTCAGTAGATGGTAATGGCAGAAAATTTTACCAACATAATGCGAAAATCTCTCCAAGAAATCAACGCGGCCGGACTCCGTCCTATGTAGATGCGGAATCAACTTTTGATTGTTGATCACAGCCTTCGAAGTCCGCCGGAAATGGCGACTCCCAGCGGCAGGGACGCCTCCGACGAACGAAGTATTAAGATAGTGCGACGATGTAATGACCTTCCCGAACCCGCCATCTAACCACAGAGCAATCAGCAAAAGAACTCAATCTTCAACGTTCAGTGAATTTCAAAGATCAAAATCAATAAATGCTGGGAAAATAGCTTTGATTACCTTCGTGCTTCATGATGAAAATTCTCAAAAAGCGAAGAGATCGGAGGGAGAAGGTGAGGAGGATCTTTGATTGTTTGTCCTCTCGGCTTTGATGGTGTTTGAATTTGGAGGTTCACAATTATATAAGCTCCACTGATTTGAGAAGTACGTGGGTCAGACTCTCTCATTCTGTATACGATTTGGAAGAGTCTGAGAATTCAACAGAGAACTTAATCCTATAAAATATTCGGTTGAAATTCAGTACCTCCAAATGTTTTAAATTAGTAAAAAAATAATAATAATAAATTCACCAGCCCATATAAACATTCAAATTTTGTGAAAAATTATAAATTAAATTTAGAAAAATAACTTAAAACTTTGTGCAAAGATGTCGAAAGATTATGCCTATAATAAATTCTCAAAATTTTATGCTCGTCCTAATATCTTTATTTTAACTTAAAAAAATACACTTAATTATAAATTTGAAACTCACCCGTTAAAGATATGTTTGTCATGTGTTCCGCTTTTTTTAATCATCAAATAATTGATAATAGATGGTTAGTAGATAGAATTCTAATTTATAATTTAATAATATAAGGAAGAGTTTTGAAGTTGACCATTTAAATTTAACCAATAAATTAAAATTTAAAGGAATAAACGTTTTATTTTTAAATATATTAAATAGGAAAAAGATGGCACAATTTTATTAAGACAAAGTCAGCTGTAACTTTTTTCCTGTAAAATTAAACCGTTGGAGACAAAGGACAATAGTTACCCTCCAATCTCAACTCTGTAAAGTGAGTGATGATTTAGTTCCCTTTTCTAGTATTTTTCCTTCCTAATTTTATAGGATTTAGGAGAAATTTAAATTTCAAAATTTTTAAATAATAAATACAATAGGCTTAATTTCACAAGTAAGTAAGTCAGATAAATATATTACTATTTATTCTCCATTCATAAGTAGTGATAAAGTTGATAGAAAAAAAACCTACGTGAATCAATACCGACAACGATAATTAAAGGTAGGAGACATAACCGTTGGATAAAATTTTGAATTCGCCAAACATTTGAACTACTGAATTAATAAGTATATGATTATTATTATTTGAGTTTAAGTGAAATTTTGTTTATTTTTACTTCATTCTTATAAATTGAGGCATTGACCCGACTCGAAATAAGGCAGAGTGCGGCTACTTCATTTCAAGGACCGTTGGATAAAATTGTTCGAACATTACAGATATAGTGTGAAAGAGGGTGTGAGATTAAAATTAGCCGAGTTTTAAGAGGAAGTTACAGTTCACACATTAATTAAATATGGATTTTTGAATAAAGTGTGATTAGAAGAGTGGAAAGGTTAGAAAACAAGAAAAAAATAAAAAAAAAAACGGTTTGACCGGTGGAATTTGGGTTCAAAGTCAATAAAGACCGGAATACTTGAAACTTCCTTGTAATTACTGGTACTGCGCGCCATATATATATTTTTTGCCGGAAAAAGGAACCATTCTCCAACAAAACGTGGCTTATTATAAAAAAAAGTCAATGAAGTTCTGGTAATTTTCCAGCTCACCATTTTTTTTTTTTTTAAATCTAAATTTTCGTCGCGTATACGTGCAAAAATTAATTATTTTTTTCGTATAAAAAGTTGGATTTTATTTCCTGTCTCTTTATTTGTATGCTCATTCTCCTGCTTTAATTATTGAATTATCTTAATCATTATGTTAAGTATATTGGATTTGGATATCTCATAAAATTATTTAATACACCTTTCTTACAGCAATTTTTAATCACAAAATCGGAAACGTTTTATCAACGTTTCTGATTGTAATTAATATATATATATTTTTTAAAATGTTAGATTTTTAATATATTTGCTCAAATTCTTAAAAAAAAAACATTTCTAGAAATAGACTCTGTCAAATAAAAAATAAATATAAAATAAACCCACAAAATACCAGTCTTTCTATTTGAAACTTCCAATGCGAATTGAGGAATATTAAAATCGAATTAATTAGAATTTGTCGTCGTCTCCATTTTTAATAATCATCTTAATTAATTTTTTATTTTACCATTAGTCGGGAAAATTTGAACCCATTTTTATATTTTTAAACTTTATTAATTAATTACATTTAATAAATATCATTACCATCTACAAAAATATATATATATTTTAATCTAAATTTATTTATATTAATTATTTTAAAAAATTTGATAGTTAACTTTATGTCATATTTTAATTAATTTTTTTTTATTAAACTCGTGAATGTTAATTTAACCTAATTTGGTAGGAAGTTATATTTTCTTCCGAATAATGATTTGTAATTTTGTCAAGTTTCTAAACTCATAATCACTCTTCTTTAAGTATAGCATTGAATTATTGGCAAAAGTAATGCAACGAAGTCATTATGGTTGTCTTCGCCAATCAAATTTAATCTTCCTTTTCATTTCCACCATGAAAAATGTTTTAAAAAATTGTAATAGAAACTCTAAAGTAACGTTTATATCAAACTTAAAAATTAATTATTATTATATCTATAAAGTGATCTTTATAAATTTATTCTCTTAGAAATTTATTGATTTATTAAATACATTAGAAAAGAAATTGAATTAATTATTGAAATTTGTAAAGCATGAAATTAAAAAAATTAAAATGTATTAAACACATATATAAAATAATCACATTATAAATGAATGGATAAACCCAAAGGAAAAAAGTGGAAGGTAGTGCTTGTCTAGGTCTAACGCACTTCCAATAATATCCCCTTCTTTTTTCCAATGCAACTTTTACTTTTTTTTTTTTCTTTTTTTTTCCATAAATGTAAGAGTCACGTTTATTTATTTATTTTCTTTTTGCGAGTGATGGAATGCTTTTTCAATAATAGACTTTATTTCGAACTTTTTATAAATGATTCAATACATTTTAAAGAAAAAAACGTTGAGAAGATATTTAAATAATCATTTTCACTTTAAATCCAAACTATTTTTGACGTGTATGTAAATTTGATATCAACTTAAATAATAAATCAGCGAAATATATATGAATATAATATAAATATTAAGCATTTTAATTTCGTAAGAAGTATAAATTTAATTTTAATTTTTTTTAATAATTTTCTAAAAATATTCATTAATATTAACGTGTGATTGCATTTCTCCCCACTTTCTAAAGTCTTTATTGCTATTGGTTGATATCAATTTGAGAAATGTGTTTACTTTTGTGCTATCATCACCAATGAGGTCGATGGGTCTTCTTCCCTACCGATAATTCAGACTTTATACCCTAATTTTTCATTGTTCTAATTCACGTAATAGAATTAGCATACTAATATATTATTAAGATATTAATGATATATTTAGTAACTCAATAACGTACTCTTAAACCTTTTCAAACACACCTAACGCTAATTTAAGAAATTGTGTGAAATGGTTTCGGAAAAAGGGGGGAAAAGAAAGACAGGAATTGGAGTCAATAAAAACCAAAAAAATAATATAATACACGAAAGTTCCTTACAATTGTTTCCGTCGATTAGGTCATTTCCAAACCAACACGGCCCATTAAAAGTAAAAGGGTCAACGATGCAATTTTCGTCCTATATCAATTATGAACACATGCACAAATTCATTATTATTTGGCATTCAAAATCCCAAATTTCGATTTTATTTTTATTTTTATTTTTAATTTCAACCCAGATCTAATGTAACTATCCTATCTTGGTCCTACGACTTCTACTATCATACGTCATCTGAATAAGGGTGTCTTACCTTTACTTCAAAAATAAGAGTAGCACGTTACTTGAGTATTTTATAAAATACTTACTAAGTAGCTTCACGGTTAGAGTTGGAGAATGCAGTCACATGCAATATGGTGAGACATATTGTTTCATAAAAAAGAAAACATCCATGGTCTTGAACTCCACTTCCCGTTTGGATAGTGATGGATGTGTAGTACTTTCCTACACACAACCCATGTATGCGTACATGAGCCCTCCAAGCAGACTCGTATGTATACCCCTTGAGCTTGGCTCGTTGGGCTAGCGCACTCTCGCGCTACTAGATGCACATGACATATATAAATGCATAAAGTCCCGTAGCTTAAATTCATAGCATAAGTTTATGATGGAAGTTATATCTCCATTCATTCAAGACATAAAGAGCCTACATAATACTTGTCATACCTTGCATACTTGACCTGCATAGTTTCTTCCTATCTCGCGAACATTAAGTGAACATGTTAACAACATGGCATAAGAATATCTAGCAGAATTATTATTTGAAAAACACAATACAGCTAAAATGTGTAAGAAATGCTGATAGAAAAAGCCAAATATAAAACAGTAGACAAAAAACTAAGCATCTTAACAACAAACCCTTAAGGCGGCTATGCTTCAATAATTTGCATATAAAGGTGTGACAATACATGTCGACCTTAAAAGAAAAAGTGGCAAAAACTTGTCCCATTATCACGAGTTACCATAAAGTTGGAAGACTGCCTTTCATGAAATCCAACCAGACAGCATCAGTGACACACCCATATAGATAACAAAGTTAAACAATTTGGTATCTGTTTGTTCCATTGGACACTGTTCATTGAATTTCAAGCTGTAGGTATGGGATGTATGGTAATAATTCTATGTACAGTTTCAACCTTTGTGCTTGTTTACAGACCCAACTCCTTTTTCTTTTTCACTTTGGCTCTTAAATCTGCTGCCAGAGGAAGAACTCTGCTGCCATCCTTCGAAGCTGTACACCACCATGCCTTCAGCTCATCCTGCAACACAGTCAAGTTGGGTTTGTTTTAATAGCCTCAAGAAATCATCTCATTTTTCTACTTCTCATCTTGGCTGTTTTAATTCGAACAGTATAATATGGGAAGGTGGACATAAATTGAAACCCAGAAATAAGTTTCGAGAACCAGGATTGACCGAACTCGTATGAGTTCGAATCACAGGAAGAAATAAGCTTCTGGGTAAAGACTATAGCATTGGACCTCAACGGCTAGAACTATTGAAGCCTTTCTATAACGTTCAAAAATTGTCATTTATTGTAATAGCCCAAGCCCACCGCTAGCAGATATTGTCTACTTTTGGCTTCCCTTCAAGGTTTTAAAACGCGTCTACTAGGGAGAGGTTTCCACACCCTTATAAGAAATATTTCGTTCCCCTCTCCAACCAATGTAGGATCTCACAATCCACCCCTTACGAGTTCGAATCAAAGAAAGAAATAAGCTTCAGGGCAAAGACTATAGCATTGGACTTCAATGGCTAGAACTATTGAAGCCTTCTATAACGTCCAGAAATTGTGGGATCTCACAATCCACCCCCTTGGGGGCCAGCGAGAATGCACCATTCGATGCCTAGCTCTGGTACCATTTGTAAGAGCCCAACCCCACCACCGTTACATTTATCCTCAGTCACAAAAAGGGTATAGGTTTATACCTCAAGAAAATCATGGTTGGAAATGTATTGGGTCTGAACTTGGCATTCCACCCCTCGAACTATAACAGAAATAGAATTTTTTGTGAGTTGTGCACCTGGAAATACATGGACATGAAAATTTCAGAAGAAATTAGAAGAGAATTAATGGTGTATTAGAATGTAAGGGATAAAAAAAGGTCAATCTATGACAGAAGAAGCTTGCATGATAGCAAGTCAAGCAAGTCTTAATAGGCATTTTACCCTTTATGCAAGCCACATGGTACCCAGTTCCCCCAAGTCCTTCTTCCCACTTCCCAAGCCGAATACGCAAGAAAAAACCATCAAGAAGTGACAGTGACATGTGGGAGTTCATACACCTGGTGGCGATGCAATAGAGAAATGATCAGTTCTAGGAAAAATGCACTCTAATAATAAAAATGAGATTCCATGTATGAACATTTTGGGAATTGAAGAACAAGTTCAGAACATTCTTCAGTTAAGTGATATCCATGCGGGTGAATAAAACATATCGACAGTAGCCAGCAGGGGAGTGTCAAAAAACTCAAAACCAATTAGAACATAAAATATCAAAAGTACGTGTAAACAGAAACCTTGCTACAGCATCTTGAGAACAAAATCATTAAGATAATCAAACCTATGATTAAGCTTAATCACAGATAATTTTATGGCCCATAATAGCTCAATTTAATACTTAAATGTCCCAAACAGTTGGATCCAATATGTTGTGTTCGCTTTGTAAAGATGTTAAAATAAGACTTTAAATGCAGATATGCGAAGATCTTAGTTACTAAGGCTCGAACACCCATAATTGTTTCTACTTACTTGAGAATATTGCTTCGAGACAGTCGAAGTTTTTTTACTGCTTTGAAGACCACTTGTGGTATAGTGGAATTCGGCTTGTCAACAACAAAGCTGTCGACATGGACCATCTTACTTCCTTTCGAACTTTTCTCTGGAGATCTTTGCATAACACATTTTGGAATCGACATTGCTGCAGACTTCACTTCTTCAGTGGCTTTACAATCAGGTCTACGATCAGTTTTGATATTGGGATCATCAGTATCATCTAGCATAGATGCAACACTGTTCTTTTTTCTATCCTCAACGTGTAGGGGTTTTGCACTTAAACCAATCCCAGAAGCAAGTTGGAGCTCACCAGTATCGTAACAATCAGCCAAAGACGCATGGGACTCAGTTGGCTGTTGACCTCTCGAGGCAGCAAGTGGGCACGCAATAGCCCAGTGATTGAGCTGAAAGCACCGTATGCACGAACAAGGGGGATCTACTGTTTCATTACACAGCCTGATATTTCTTGAAAGATCCTCAATTTCTCTTTCTGTAATTTCAGAACAATTATGTAGACTATGACCTCTTGTGCCACAAAAGAAACAGGTCACAGTTTCATTTCCCACATTTACGGTCAAATCTGACGGTATGATGTGTTTGAATGCACCTAATCTCTTAGCAAAGACAGAAGCCATCGCCTCTGGACTTCTTACTTTAGGAGAACGTAAAACAGATTTGAACTTACTAATGGATTTCTGCTCATTATGGCTTTTGAATTCCTTATGACCAGGAGAAGCCTCAGAACTAGCTGTATTACGTTGTTCCTTACTAACAGCAGTGTCCAAGTCATCCATGGAATGATGACCAATTTGATTTTGAGGGCAAGGAATCAGTCCAGGACTGTGCATGGAACATTGGGAATCATCCTTGATATTTAGGTTGCAAGTTTCTGGGTTTGCCATAACCCCAGAGGTTTTTGCGGCTAAACGGGAAATCCACAAGCTTTTGAGAGGATCACTCGTATTACCAGCAGTATGGTTAATCTTTCCACAAGGTAGATCACAGTCAACATTCTCTGTACTGTTGGACTTGCATTTATCCAAAGCAGAGTGGTGGATAACTTCACCTGTTCCAGCACCACTTACAAGATTGCATGAATTCAAGTTCTCCTCAGACTTGGTTTTATGACTTTGATGACTGCCACAAGAAATTTCAGGTGAATTCTTCAGTTGAATTAGTATGGTTGGTTCATTTCCAGATAAAAACTCTGTCTCATTCTCATTGTTTAGCAGAAGTTGTTTGCCAAATTTATCAGACTCCCCAAAACATGCTATTGGAGTTGCATTAAGATCACAACTGTTTTTAATCATTTCAATCTCCTTAGCTTCTTGTTTGGTTGCACTAGGCGCTCCGTCCTCACCTCTCGTGATCGGATCATACAAAGACCGGAAGATAGATTGGAAACCAATGCCACCGACCCCAGGAGTATTAATCTTCTTGTCCATCAGTTCTTCATTTAGGCCTCTATGTTCAACATCAGGTTTTGCAAGGGTAAGGTCAAGAGAAGGTGCCTCCTCTTGTATCGACTCTGAGAATCCTTTCACCATGTTAGATATCCAGTTCATGAAAGAGCTGTCTTGACCTAAGTTCGACGTTGGACCAGAAGCATTATCGTCTTGCATTTTGGCTCTTTTGTTCCCAACAATTAAGTGTTGTTCAAAGCCCCATCGCCTCTTCGAAGTTGCAAGAAAAGCACTGTTACAGCTTTCAACACTTCCGTAGCTGTTGTCTTCATTGTTCAACATTCTTCCATGAACATTACCATCCGACAGAGCCTTTTCCTTTCCTTTCCTTTGTATCCAATGCATACCACCGTTACTTGGAGAAGCTGAATCACCCGTGTCTTTGCAATTGTCTTTACCATCTGGCTGGTTACTGCCTCTCACTTCATGGGAAGAATCCACCACTGTCACTAAAATTTTACTTCCCTCAAACCCACCGATTTTATCATTTATATTTAGTAAGCCATTTTCTGCAGATGATTCCAGTTTCCCCAAATAAGTTGGATGAGAGACAGTAGGATCAAACACATTCAAGGGTTGAAGAACACCCTTTCCTGCGGTACTATTATGACCTTCATTTATGTCTCCACCATTTGGATCCATATCTAACAAGTCATGCTGCACTTTATCAAGCTCAGGTTCACCTTGCTTCATTGATACTTCATTTATTCTGTTCACACAAACTGCAAGAGAGATTAAGTCAATAAAATTTCAAACATGAAGATGAAATAGAAGAACCAACCATTTGATAAACGCAACCAGAAGGTTTTCCAATGAAAATATATTTTACATGGAGAGACGAATTAGAGCATGAAAATGAAATATTCAAGCAAATATGTTTCCGTTCAATAGAATAAACTGCATTGGTCTCAGCATACCTGGCAAGTATGAGCAGTCATTTTTCCCAACTGTCAATACTTCGTTCACCGGAATGTTTCCTGCATCAGTTATATCTGCTCCAGTTGCTTGTAGATCTTCCTGTTTAGAACATACAACAGATACTGCTGCCCTGCAAACTGTTTCGTTTGCAAGGTTTCCCACCCCTGGAAGGTAAGTGCATCAGAACTGGGAAAAGACTCGAGGAACAAGAATATAATTGGGCAGAATGAAAATCAAGCATATTAAACAAAATATGATGAAAGATGCAGTATGATCAACTTGGATTCGTAAAACTTTCACATAGTGTACATTTAAACAACCATCAGCTAAAATATACCTTTCTGTAGTTTATGCATATGTGCTTCGCTTGTCATGCAGGCAGCATCATCAGAACTGGTATTGTTTGAAGTTTGTTTACCCTCGGATATATTCTTCAATTGACTCTCTGCTTGTGAAATAGTAATAGTTCTATTATCAAGTAAATTATTGGAAGTAGATTTCCCTGCTATTACACTTCGTGGCAGTACAAAACTTGCGTTATTGGCTGCTGCATCCCACAAGATCGGAGTTTTTCTATTATTGAAGCTGGAATTGGCGCATCTAAGGCTCAAACCTTTGTGTGGAGACCAAACTAGTTCAGACAGGGAGTCGGTGGTAACATATTCCACATCCACCATTGAACCTGCATTTGCACCTACACCTAATTTGTTGGTCAATCTTCCCTGAATGCATTGGTCTGTGTGACCCAACCCAAGTCCTAAATCCGTCCCCGGTTCAATGCTTTTATAGTCCTCATTCATCTTCAGTGCAATACCTCAATTATCCGCTCTGCAATTGGGCTCGCATTAGTTGTGTTTTGTTGCACCTTTTTTTTTCTTTTTCTTGAGAAGAAAAAAAAAACTCCTACCTTCAGTTTATCGCACGAGGAAGCACATCATGCAACATTAAGGGTTGATGCAATCGCTAGCACGTAAATGGAAGACTACACAACAGGCAAGAAATATGACAGAACAGAAAGGAGAAAGTTACGCAAACATTATTTTAACTCATGAAAAGATCATTCCAATTTGTTTCAAACTAGACCGATAAGAAGCCATTCCAATAGTTTGTACTTGTAGAGACAGTCCAGCATTTGTATGCATGTTACGAAGAAATATGCCAATCCAAGTCACGAAAATCAATGTTTTGTATCATTCCAAAGTTCCCTTTTGCAGCAAGGGACAGCAAGGTGGCAATTAAGCAAACGATTCTTGTACAAGTACTATCTTTAGCCAGAATATAAAAGCAATATTGAGCTCGTGATAAAGGTTATGATGGCTTTTGCAACAAGGTGGATAACTAAGCAGCGGATACCCACCCCTTTACCAAGCTTATAAAAGCAATTTCGAGCTCGAGATAAAGGGTATGATGGGTTTCAAGGGTAAAAGATTATTGTTCTGACTTATGAGATACACTGATATAGGATAAATTTGAGTATCCATAGATGAAGTCCAACTGCAATATCCCTTGCTAAAACAAAATATACAGGTCTATATATTACATGACAATTATTCTAGGCTCACAAAATCCAAACGTATAAACAAGTAATATGCACATACATTGATTACAGCACATTACATAAAGACAAACAAGAAAACACCAAAAAAAGATCACAGTTCCTCTAAAGCAGCAAAAAATAACAATTAACTCGGAAAAGATGTAAATAGACAATCTTAACAGTCCCATCTTTCAAAAGTTAGCCACTCTCCATGTGTGTGGATCTAATTCTTAGAGAAGAAGCAACAAGTTTCGTTTCCTGGATTTTCAATGTCAGTTGCAGCTTTTGGAAAGAGCTACACAAACGTAGTGGAACAATGAGGTGTCCTAAGGTAATATTAATCCATTTTCTGCTGTGTACTGTTTCAAGGTTCACATGAATCGAAACAAGTTTCCAACTCAAATTATCACCATCCAAATGTCTCCCAAAGAGAAGCAATCACAAATTAACTCAAACCCATAAAAACACATCAGTAGTTCAAATTTCACAGAATCACTTTCCCGAATCATAGAGAGAAATGAAGGATGATGAACAACAAGAAGTTGAATAAACAAAAAACAGCAACAAAATTGGTAGATACCCATCAGAGTATACAGAAATCTAACGAGACCCACGTACCTCATATCCCTTAAATCCATGAAAAGCTGCTTTGTTCTACAAAAATTGCGCTCAAAGTTGAAACCCAGTGAAAATCAAAACCCCGTTAACAAGAAAGAACAACAGGAAGACGAAAAATGAACAGACGGAGATAGAGGATAGACGGAGAAATGGAATGGGAGGAAAAGGATCAGGGGAAAAGAGTTGCAGGGTGAGAGAAACCGACTACCATGGGGGATTTGCGGTCACAGTTTACATGAAGCTTTCGAGGTTTTTTTTTTTTTTTTTTTTTTTTT
>NW_019268553.1:1989135-2013246 GCF_002738365.1 Cucurbita moschata | reverse complement strand
TTTTTTTTTTTTTTTTTTTTTTTTGAAAGATTCTGGAATAAGAGGGTAGCAATGGGACACGTAGATGAATGCATGCCAGTCCACGCTATTCAGAATTATGTGCGCAACTGTATCGCCTGCCAATTGCGCTTAGCGCTACTGTTAATGCTCAGTTGTTGGGTGTTCGCTTCAGCACCAAGAAAAAATGGAAAAAAATCTTTTCTTTTTCTTTTTACCATAAAGAAACAAAAAACCCAGAAAAGGGAAGATCAAAAACAAGGAAAACAAAGTAAAAGTGATTTGGAATTCAGATTATTTAATGAACTTTGAAGCTGAAAGACAAATTGCAGTCCCAAAAAAGTAGGCCTTGTTTTCTAACCAATAATAGAAAGATTACTGCTAATATACTCTGTTTTCAACCAGTCCTTTACTTAAAATTATTGTTGACATTGAACGTACCGTAAAAAAAAAGTCTATTTTTACTTCATTCTTTCTATTAACTTTTAATAATTCTTCTTTTTATTATTTATTTATCAACTCAACACGTGTCTTCATGTGGTAAGTGAAACATCAATTATAAAGTAAAATGATTAATAACGGTTAATAATACAGACAATTTTTTTTTAAATAAAAATTTTAAAAAAATATGAAAATCGATAGATGGAAATGAAATATTGAAAATAAAATTTAAATGTAGAAAAATAGTTGCCTTATATATATATATATTGAGAAAATGAGAAGATTATTTAGTAAAGGGAAAAAGAAAATGACAAAGTTGGTTGGATTATTTGTCTAAAGTCATACGAGAAAAAGGGTGACATGTCGTGTTTGGGTAAATATGTCTAACAATTTGTCATTGTCTTTTGAAAAATAATTATATTTTAAATCAAAATTGGAAGTCCATGTTACTTTTCCTACTAAAAAGGGTTAATAGCATGTGAACCACCGACTCCTCATCCCAATTTCACAAATGGTTGAAAAAGGAAACAAGACGTTCGGTATAAGGGTGTGGAAACCTCTCCTGACAGACGTGTTTTAAAATCATAAACCTGACGGCGATAGGCAACGAATTGAAACAAGCAATATTTGTTAATAGTGGTATCGAACTGTTACATATGGAATCAGAGGCAGACCTCAAACAATGTACCAACGAAAACACTGGTCTCTTAATGGGGTGGATTGTAAGATCCCAAATCGGTTGGAGATAGGAACGAAACATTTTTTTTATATAAGAGTATGGAAACCTCCACTAACAAGTTTCAAAGGAATCATGAAATGAAGTGAATGCTAATCAAGAGTCAATATCTTTGTCGGAAAGTTGGGATCTTATTAAGACAACAATATCTAATACATATATAATGATTTGAAATTTTTATAGATTTGTGGTTTAGCTATTTCTCGTGAATCTCCTATAGTATTTTGGTTTAACTGTGACTTGTCGGTAAGAGTAAAGAAAAAATAAATTGAGTAAGTGAAAATTTTCGAGTAAAGAGGTAGAATATTTTTACAGTGATGTAAAGGTTGTGGATCAACAAGGTAAATGCACCACATGACACCTTAGTTTGTATTGACATGATGAAAGTGATACGATGAGGTAGCAATTCGTTTGATTGACCAGTAAACTATGCAAGGTCTATACATGTAGCTTTATGTAGGAGTTTGTTTATATCCTCGATGCAAATCATCATAAACTAGTAAGGATGGAGAACAGTGTAATTTTCAAGACCACGGGAACTGAGGATGCTAGTCTAAGATTTAGAATGGGGATGATTTAGTGTTGGTTGACCCGTTACAAGTGTGAGTTTGATAGTTGTCTATGTAAAATCAATTTAGGATTCAAAAGGATGGCAGTTGACCACAAGAGGTCTACACTGCACGAATGTCATCTAAATATTTTCAATAGTTCAACGAGATAGTGAAGTTTTGTTCAAGTTGCAAATAGCTGTTATGCAAATGCAGCTGAGTTAATAGTAATGACAACTAATTTTGATCAGTTAGATCATGATCAATAAGCTCGAAAAGAGTTTGGAAGTCCAAAACATAAAGTAGATTTTTAATGGCTACATGAACTCCCAATTGTGTCGACACTAAAACGAGTAGATAAAGTTGTTAAGACAAGTGGGCGTATCAAAATGGATCCAAAGTCAAAAGTGTACTTTTATTTATTAAAAAAAAAAAAAAACTAAAACTAAAACTATATACTATATACTGTTTCTTGATCTTATCTACACGGTATCAAGAGAGTATAATTTAGTCTGATTTTCAACGAATAGTAGAGAAATTCGATGAACTAATGATGAGATATCATATTGAAAGCACATAAATATTTGTTTATTATAAATGTTACGTGTTCTATCTCTGTCTATTTAAAGAAATTCGGAAACATGAAATAATGTTGATTGACACTTTGATATTGGTTTTGGTGATAATCCATCACAGATGATCATTTCGGTGTCATACTCACTTAAAAGTCCGTGTTATTTATTTATTTATTTTATTTCATTTATTTCTACAAAATTAATTTTAATAGTTTTTGTTTTTAAAATGAGACTAAATATTTTATTTTCTATAAATTCCTTTAATTGTATTACAATTTCCAAAAATTTATTTTAAAGTAATTTTATAAGAATTCAAATTTTATTTTCTTAAATGGAACTTATCCTAAAGAATAACGAAAAAGAAACAAAATTAATCCTAAAAAATATAATTCCTTGGGAATTCAACAATGAGAAGCTGAGCTGGAATGAACAGATGGACCAATCATGAGCGCTTGTGGGAAGACTTTTAATGATGGGTTGGCCCACCACTCAATAAATATGTTTTTCACTATTTTTATACATTAAATGGCAAATTTATAAATTTTGCGTAATACTATTAAATTTATTTTATTTTATTTTGGGAAGATATTTAAAATTTTAATTTTAAGTTTAGATATATAACCAATTTAATATAAAAAAAATTAGTTTCATGTAAGTTCATCATTTTCACTAACTAACAAATTTAATTGCAAACGATGCATTCAACAAGGGAAATACGAGAATTTATTGAGTTGTGGATATTTTTACCATTGGTTTAGAAATGAGTTCAATAGGAGTTTCTGCTTTCTATATTTATGCTAATTATTTCATAAAATTTCTATTTTTTAACTATATTTTAACGTTTTAATGTTGTAAGACACAGTGATTAAAAATAATACATATACTTAGAGCGTGGATATTTGTGTTAGAAAGATGCAAAACAATAGTGGGCTTGAAAGTAGTGTTGAATTATTGGAATAGACAATATCTGACAACAAAAACCATCGGTAAGATATGAAAAGGAAGATGATTAGGTTATAAATGCGATATAATGAAAAGTGGGAAAATAAAAGATAGTGACAAAGAAATTTGACAAATGGAAATGAAATGTTGAATGGGGAAGTTGGGACCCCAATTTATTAGTGTTTTGGTTGGGTTTGGGGCCATAGCCGCCGGGGACAATCACAATGGCATATGGCAACCACCGCTGAGGGTCCATTTTCCTTATCATTTTGCAGACTGAAAGAAGAAGGGGCTGTCTCTTTCAACCTTGCCTATCCAATGGGACACTGCAGACACTTGGGACTAATTAGTTTTGTCCTTGTTGAATGCACCACTTCTTTGCCCTATCATATTTAATTTTTGGGTCATTCCTTAGTTGTCAAGGACGACGACCACCTTGATTTGATGCCCGCGCCTGCTTTTAAGCATGCTTTCGACTGCCCTAAACAATGTCCTTGCCATAATATAATAGGCTTCATAAACTCGAATTTCTACGGCTCCGTAAGTTACATAAATCTGAACTTTACCTTACATTTATTTTAAACCATGAACCAAACACGGAGAGATATGCTAGACTCCACAAATTTCAGTTTATAATGATTGAAGCAAAACCATACCATATTGATTGAGCCGTCCTGATCCAATCAGACAAATGAGTACTACGTTTGTTCGCTGCCTTGTCAAGTGTCTGTCAGAATATTTGTTCTTTCCTACTCGCTTTCTTGTCAGTACCTTCAGGAAATTATGAGCCGGAATTCTGTTATCTTGGGCCAAAACTGATAATAAAACAGTCCCAAAAAACGAGCCCAGGAATAAAGCAACTCTTCTCATCCACATCCCACAGGCCTGCTAAAAGTCGTACATAAACAACCAAATGAACAAATGAACGGGGTGTTCAACAAACTTTATTCTGCATAATATTAACACATCAACGAAATCCTCCCATTAGTTTACAAATCCACAATCCTAAATCAGGTGGGTTTGTTCATTGGTTGGTCGAGTCGGTTTTTGGTCCAATGTTGTTCTCACCCCTACTGATCAACTGTAAAGATTGATTCAAGTCTCAACCGAGTTCCATTATAAATGCACATAATAAGTCATTTAAGCAAAAGAGACATAAAAGCTAGGAGGTCAGGCAGTTGTACATGGGACAGAATCACTCTATCAGGGCCATTCAGAAAAAATGGTCTTGTGTTCATCTCAATAATGGTGGATGTGTCGGCCTAATATAAGAAACTTCTCGAGCTTCAAAATGTATAGTAATACAGCGCCTGCGCCTAATTTAGATAATTCTCACCTTCGAGCCATTCTCTGTCCTGCCCCAAGTAACAAGGCCTTCCCAATTGCACCAGTTCGAAATCCACAGACTACAGCCACTGTCCCACCAATGACTATCCACTTCCAATCTATGCCAGAATCATTTTGATGCTTTCTCCTCGTCACTTGAGTTCGTACTTCATCAGATTCTGACTCTGAGGAATCCGTGTTTCTGTCAAAAGAAGTCTTTGTGGTGATCCTAGCCATCAGTGCACTTCTGGAAACAGAAATATCTGATTTCCTAGCGTTCTGGTATGCTCTGAAACCAGAGTGCAACTTCTTGACAGTTCCCCACATTCCATGACGGACTCCCAACTTAGCCACATCCTTGGGGATTCCCATATCTTCATAATGCACTAGGATAACCTCACAAGCAGACCGTAATCCATCTCCTTTACGAGATTCCACTGCATTCATTTCCAAATTCAACAAGTTAGGATAATGATCAAAGCATTTTTTCATATGAAATCCTATAATTCTCAGAAAATGGAAGAGAAACATCTTCTTAATCCTCACCTGCCCTGATGATCCAACTTGAAAAATAAGGGTCCACACGCCTGGGTTTGTCACGTCTGGGTAAGCTTGGATATTGTACGCTCTGCAGAAGCAAGGTTTCATATTTCAACTTAGCCACATCAAAATACGAGAAAAGGTCAAAATGGACAGGGAGATAAATCATATTTCAATTATGCAAGTCAGCAAGACATGCTTAAATATCAGAGATGATCTAACCATCAAATTTTACTTTGAAAGATCACATTTGGTATTCTCTACTATTTATTACATGGCATGGAAACCCTTCAGTCTAAAACGGGTTTGACCAGACAGACAACCAATTGTGATAACATCTGGTAATCTAGATAAAGGCTGAACTTGAGCAATTAAAATCGGTTGCTAATTACTATTAATGCCTTTGATATGTTCCTTCCCTCTGATAACACATGTTTCCCATAGTATCTACATACCATCCAAAGGAGATTCCAAAGTTCAGACTATGGCAGTCCAGGTATACAATCATGCCAAACTGAATGATAGCGCATAAATAATAGAACCTATCTAAAATATAATTGAAATATGCAACAGAGGTTGGCTAAAGCAAATAAAGAAAGTATAGCAAGCAACATGGAGTAGCAGGAGAAAATTCCTTGAACAAGGTGTAATATCTACCTTTGTAACACAATAGTAAGTCTTTGCAGTCTCCCATATTCTTCGACCCATAACGTATTCTCTATCGCTGCAGAAAAAGGGGAACTGCAGAAAAGGAAAATACAAATAACCCTCATAAATTCTAAAATAGTTAATGGTACAATACAATAAATATATTCTGGCATTTCCCTTGTCCAACAAACCTTCTTAATCCAGTGAACAATCATGGTCCCTGTATGAGGGCATTCATCCAATATCTTGAAATATGCAAGCATGGGATCCCATTTAGTACGAAACTCATCGTCCCAGAAAAAGTCTCTAACCATCTCTGGGGTTGCATCCTCAAAGACAGTTCTACTACGATAAACAGTTGGTCGGTTCTGGTGAGGGGAAAAATAAAGATGTTGAAACTTGATATACATCTAAAACAATAGAAATGCAAAATTGATGCTAAAGTGAGGAAAAGAGGAGGATGCATTTCATGGAAAAATATCCTACACGCACAAATGCATAATAGGTTATGACTTCCTTTGCTTGCACAACACAAAGCTAACAACTATTTGACACAGATACCTATTCCCCATAGACAATAGTTCAGTGCTATATGTAATATGTGCAAACGAAAGGTTGTCGTACTGGACCATAGCTTCGGAAAAACTGAACACAAATGATTAAGTGAAAATTTCCCAGAATGCAGCTGCCCTTAACTGGTGTACGAAAACCACCTCTTCTTGACTTTGGGTTCACAAGCATAACTTTGGGTTAAAATCATCATCAGATTTAAAAAACAAGTCAAGAATATTGCACAATATGCTATCCCAGCAGGACTTTGGGGGTTGTAGACAAATAAAAGAGACAGAAAGACTCTTCATTAAGTTACTATTGTAACCTCCAATTGGCATACAATTTTGAAATTCTGTGATTCCCCCTATATTTCGACGTGCACCAACAGGAGTTCTTTTTGTTAGCTCCCTTGGGTATAGGGATTCTCCATCTCCTCACCTTCTATTGTTCTTAATGAAAAATTAAGAGAGTTTCAAAGAGGGAAAAATGACTTATTCAGGGTTTGAAAAGAAAATACAAAAAACTGTGCAAAGTCAAGAACTTGGAAAGATGACAAAAGACTAATCCAAGTGTAGCAAAAATAAAAAGAAAAGAGCACTACAAATTTGAAATAATGCGAAAGAAAGGTAATAATACAAGCTAACATCCTCAAAGTCTGATACCTCAGGCTCAAGGCGCCAAGCTTCATATGCGAAGTTTGGGGTCGACCTTTGCATCATAGTTTGCCACTCTGCCTCTCCATTCCTTCCTTCAAGAAGTTGCAATAGGTGATCCAAATCATTCTCTGTAACAATATCCTGCTCTTTTCCCTCCTCTTTATTTCTGGAGCAATGGACAATAAATTTTTTCATGAGAAACGGTTTTATCCAGTGGCATCTCTAACATAATTACAACTTGTTTTCCGCAAAAGGATTAATTAAAGATCTTCCAACGAACCCACTCAAATTAAACCAGTCAACTAGCCCAAATACCATCAGTTACAGAATTCAAACATTGGTACCATCAGTTACACATAGAAATCGAAGATTGGTACCTAAGTGTCAAGCCACAAGTATTCATATACAACCAAGTAAATTTCATACTCACGCAATTGCATCGCCGCTCCCTTCTGCCGAGTGCTTCAACGTGGATGCCGCCGGAGAAACCGGGACCGACTGCACCGGCGGTACTTTCCTCTTCCCCTTAAAATCGGACCAAAGAGTACGGCAGACTGAGAAGACAGATAGAGCCGTGAAGGCCAACCAAAGCCGCCGAGCTCCAAATCCGGGAGGAGCAGTCCACATTAATCTAAACTTGGTCCGAAAGCCCAGAAAAACCAATCCAGTCCAGCGAGGGCGCCAGGACCAGCCGATGACGAGGCCGATCATAACAGCGAGCCAGATCGGAACTGCACAAAGCAAAATGTCGACGAATGTTTCGGCAATTGAGGGCTTCTTGAGAAACTCCACAATATCGAAGAATGTCTCCTCCATCTCAGCCAAGAAAATGTGACGATTTCCACAATAATTGGAATGGAACTACATCCAAAATTAAGAATGAGTTCTGCGCTTTGTGTTCTCTGATTCTCTCTCAGTAATCGAATTCCACCAGGGTCTGCCCCTCCCGCGAGACAGATTCCCGAGGGAATTCGATGCAGAGGCGGAAGAGAGAGAAAGGGGGTGTCAGCTCGGCAATTTGTCTGACGTGGCAATATTACAACCGTTGATAGATTTGAAATTTTGATCAGTTGTTTGTATACGAAGTCTGGCGCGTGGACGAAACGATCGGAGATAATCGGAATCGTTGATTGGACGTGTGATGAATACGCTTACCGGTGGCGCGTGATGGGTTTTGAAAAGGAACAAGCTCGGGTTGAGATAGTTTTCACACGTGTGGTAGATATTTAACTTCTTGGGCCTCCTCGGGCCCAAGGTCCAGTGGTTTTGCACTTTTGTGCAGTACGGAACTTTCCTTCGTTTACTTTTTTTTTCTTTTTTTTTCCCTTATTAAATTAATACGTTTTTAATCCTCTTATTTTATATTTAATAAATTATTTTATTTGTAGGGTAAAATTGAAAGAAATTATGAAATGACAAGTTCTCTCCCCCTATGAACCTTTTAAATGGCAAATTTCACATACAAAAGAATATATATATATATATATATATATATATATATATTATTATTATTATTTTTGATTGTGATGCCTAACAAATCCCAATCTTTCTTTCTTCTTTCTTTTTTAAAAACAATATTTTCTAAGCTTTTCGAGTGGTCGAAGTCATGGCAAAAAATAAAAAATAAAAAATAAAAAAAATAAAATCGCGTTCTCGAACATATATTGAGAACCCATGTGGGCATTTGTTTTTTTTTTTTTTTTCCATTAACGAAAAGCAAGATCAATTTATCTTCGAGAGAATAACTACATTACCAAATAATTTTCGAGAAATCAATGAAGATAGTACTTTGAAATTATTGAGGATGGTTGGGAGAGGAATACCACATCCATCAATTAAGAGGTAAATCATAAGTTTATAAATAAACAATATATCTTTCACTTATACTCAAAATGGACAATATTATACAATTGTAGAACTTCGTGATTTCTAATCAGGAACTAGGATAAGCATTGCATGATTAATGAACTAAGGTGTCGGGTTTCAATCCCTCGTTGTCCACTGTATGATCAAAAAAAAAAAAAAAAAAAAACTTCTTGTCTTGAAGCAAGAGAAACATGAGTAATCTTAAGATAGAAGTTTGTTAAAATGGTAGTAGAGAAGGGTGTTTTAGGACCACTAGATGTATTGTGTGTGACTTCTATTGAAGAATTGTGTATCATGAAGCTACATGCAAAACTCATAAAATTAAACCAAAAGGATAGTGATTATGAAGGCACCCAAAAGAGAACCACAGAAGAAATGGAGGATTTTGAAGCCCCAATATCTGACCCACACCGTGTTTAAGAAAGTGGGGAGTGACCAAGAAACCAACCAAAATGGGTATCATCACACTCTTCTCATGCAACAACATAAAGTGAAAAGTGTCCTCAAACTTTCTTCTCCTAACACCCATTGCCTTGCACCAAACTTCATCCTGCTGGAGTTTCTGCAACTTGAAGGCAAAGATAACCAAAAGCCTTTACACATTGTATACCAGAGAAGAGGACATTACCCGCCCGATAATCAACGATTTTGTTTCGTCTAATTTGGAGTTGGGGGGAATGAAGCCTGGTCCGAGATCGCTCCCACGGTGGAAGACGACAATTGGCAAACGGTCTCGAACCAGACAGCATTTCCCTCAACACGAGAGAAGAGAGAGATTTGGAACTATTTGATATTGGGATGAGCATGCATAGAGAGAGTTTGTGATGGGGCCTTATATACATGAAGGGGGAAGGGAAGAACTAAGAAGAAGTGAAAATAAACAAAGCGTCCCACACACAACAGTTGCCCAATCCCAGCTTTTGATACACAAACACTCACTCTGAAGCTTGAATTAGCTACTTCAATGTCTTGTTTGTGTTCCTTCTCTTTAGTAACTAACACAATCCCTTTTATCATAACCCAAAAAAAAAAGAAAAAAAAAAAGCTCTTGTCTCTCTCCCGTACTTGAAAAAGAAGAGCTTCTATTTACTTTTCGATATAGTAAGATCTAGTTAAATTCTTTAGCGAATCACTCCAAAGTATAGCACATTAGTAAGCTTAAGCTCTTTCTTTATCTTTAAACTACGTTTTTTTATTATGATTCAATTTATGTAATAATGGAGATTGCTTTCAAGGATTTGAATATCTGGCCTCGAGAGTATATGCATAAACTAATTGTGTTATGTTTAGATTGTATTTAAACGAGCTATTAAAGTGAAAGAACAAATCTCAACAACGAAATACTTTACGCTCTTATGGAAATCCCTTTTTCTTTTTACTTCAAAAGAGTTTTCATCATGAGGCGTAATCATGGAAAAAGAAAAATCCTATCCAAACAGAGCATAAACAAACATCAATGGCCCTACTCCCTCTCTTTTCGTATGCAATTTGTGTAGACTAGGATCTCATATCATTTCTAAGGTTAAAAGTATCTCGATATTCTTGCTCTATAGTTTATAATTACCCTACACATAAATTATTAATTTCTAAATTTTTTAATATCTTATCTACGGAAAACAATAAGAATAGTAAATTTCAAATGTGGAGATTTAGTGGCAAAAGGTGATAGAAATCTTTACCTCATAAGTCTAATATATTTTTAAAATATTATAATATGCTTTTATTTATTTTATTATTATGACGAGTCTAATATATTTTAAAATTTCTAATATCGAGCCTAATAATTTTTTTATGGGCGCTCGTTAACTTTTCCGTAGATGGAATAGAGGAATGGAAAAGAGAATAAAAATTTCAAAATTCTAAAGAAATAATCACTTGTCACAAAGCTAATGTAAAGGTGAGAGTGACCGGTGAGCTTTAAGCTTGTGTATGATATTAATCCATTAAAAATAAAATTGAAATTTAAAAAATTATATATATATATATATTTTATTAATTGGTGAAGGCTCAATTTTACAAAAAAAATGGATAGAAATATTAAAAATAATAAATAGATATTTTGACCGAAAATAACCTAATGAATAAGGTAATTAATTCAATTGAAAAAAATGCAATATCTAAACTATATTTTTCAAAATTATTTTATTCTTCAAAATTTCCATAGGCTTCATATCTTCGGGGGCGGACCAGTCACCGGAAAAGGCTGTAACTGCCAGTATACGGCTGCTAAAACGAAACCGTTGATATCTTAACCGCCCAAACGCCTCCGTCGAAACAAACAGGGATTCTCCAATTTCCGATTATAAATTACTCCCGCAGTTGGATTCGATTTTACCGAAGTTCAGAATTAGTAGTAGAATCTTTTCCTTCCTTCTGCACAGTACTCTTTTAGCGATAATGGAGTCCGGCATGGTCGTCTCAGAAGCCATCTCTGAGCTCAAGAATGAAATCCGTAATGAGGAGGAAAAGCTCCTGGTCGTTGCTCCAGATGGTGAGGTTAAGGAGATCGCTGTTTTGACCGAGATCAAGAAGAAGAGGAACCAAATCCAGGTTTCCAATGTCAAGAAGCCGTTCTTCTACTACTACAATCTTTCTAAGGTATTCATTTCTTGCTTCCTCAAGATCGTCTGTGCCTTTCTGTTGAATCAATTTCTTTATTAGAAAATCAAAACCGTGATTGATTCGACGTTTGCAGAGGTACATTAAGCAGTACAACGAAGTTGAGCTCTCTGCCCTAGGAATGGGTACAAGTTTTCTTGAATCCATTTCTTTTTCATATTTTGTTAAGAGATCGATGTGGATAACTGGGTTGAGTTCCATTCATTCATTGATTCATATTTCATAATGCAGCTATACCTACTGTAGTGACGATCGCCGAGATTCTGAAGAAGAATGGATTAGCATTTCAAAAGTGTAGGAAAATTTATCGAACTCATTGGCCATTTAATCTCTGTCTTTGGGAATACTGCTGTCTTTAAACACGATTCTATAATTTGGAAATTTCTGCAGATTTGACGATATCTTCTGTAAGCTTGAAGAATGGGGAAAATGATAGGCTGGTTATGAAACCTAAGGTTACTGCTTACTAATGCAAATATATTGTCCAAGTTTTGGATGTTTTAATTATGTGTTCTTCTTCAATCTTGTTTGCTAGATTGAGATTGCCCTGATAAATGCAGAAAAGATGAAGAAAATTTCGACTGCTACAACAAGTGAAGATTCCTGATATGAGTTTTGTTAGTGTAGTATGATCTCGGATGTGGCTTTTCTTCTTGTTTAGCCTACTTTGTCCAGAGTTTCTACAGGAGATTGGAGATTTGGTAGCGAATAGGCGAGTGAATGGCAGAGCTTTTGGTCGAAGTAGATTCAATCCTAACAGAACTGAAGGAGAAGAGTCCATTGTTAAAGATTGGATGTAGAGCAGCTTTCTTTGTAATTCAACTACCAAATTCTAATTGCATATAAAATTGAATGAACAGACTGATTCATTGTCTCTTTCTCTTGCACTACTAACGCACACACTAATCATCTAATTCTGAAGTCATCCACCAGGCGTCTATATGCAAATTCAGCACATAATTTTGAACTTCAGCTATTGACCAGAGGATAACAAAGTAGATTAATACCTTTATAGCAAGCCATGAATCTCAAACTCATTGAGGATGCTCTGTATTACTGTCATGTTTCTCTGCTTAATTACTGCCTAATTACTTCACTAGTCTTGAAAGAGTGCAAAATTTAAAACATTTTTGTGGAATCTCTTTCTAATATATGCGTTTTAAAAATCTTGAGGGGTGGCTCGAAAAGAAAAACTCAAGAGAGGACAATATTTGCTAGTAGTGTCAGTGAGAAGTTTGAGCCCTGAAGGGGGTGAGGACAATATTTGCTAGCGGTAGTGCTTGTGAGAAGGTCGAGCCCCGAAGGGGGTGAGGATAATATTTGCTAGCGGTAGTGCCCATGAGAAAGTTGAGTCCCGAAGGGGGTGAGGATAATATTTGCTAGCGGTAGTGCCCATGAGAAAGTTGAGCCCCGAAGGGGGTGAGGATAATATTTGCTAGCGGTAGTGCCCATGAGAAAGTTGAGCCCCGAAGGGGGTGAGGATAATATTTGCTAGCGGTAGTGCCCATGAGAAAGTTGAGCCCCGAAGGGGGTGAGGATAATATTTGCTAGCAGTAGTGCCCATGAGAAAGTTGAGCCCGGAAGGGGGTGAGGATAATATTTGCTAGCGGTAGTGCCCATGAGAAAGTTGAGCCCCGAAGGGGGTGAGAAGGGGGTGAGGATAATATTTGCTAGCGGTAGTGCCCATGAGAAAGTTGAGCCCCGAAGGGGGTGAGGATAATATTTGCATAATATTTGCTAGCGGTAGTGCCCATGAGAAAGTTGAGCCCCGAAGGGGGTGAGGATAATATTTGCTAGCGGTAGTGCCCATGAGAAAGTTGAGCCCCGAAGGGGGTGAGGATAATATTTGCTAGCAGTAGTGCCCATGAGAAAGTTGAGCCCGGAAGGGGGTGAGGATAATATTTGCTAGCGGTAGTGCCCATGAGAAAGTTGAGCCCCGAAGGGGGTGAGAAGGGGGTGAGGATAATATTTGCTAGCGGTAGTGCCCATGAGAAAGTTGAGCCCCGAAGGGGGTGAGGATAATATTTGCATAATATTTGCTAGCGGTAGTGCCCATGAGAAAGTTGAGCCCCGAAGGGGGTGAGGATAATATTTGCTAGCGGTAGTGCCCATGAGAAAGTTGAGAGAAAGTTGAGCCCCGAAGGGGGTGAGGATAATATTTGCTAGCGGTAGTGCCCATGAGAAAGTTGAGCCCCGAAGGGGGTGAGGATAATATTTGCTAGCGGTAGTGCCCATGAGAAAGTTGAGCCCGGAAGGGGGTGAGGATAATATTTGCTAGCGGTAGTGCCCATGAGAAAGTTGAGCCCTGAAGGGGGTGAACACAAGGCGGTGTGTCAACAAGGATGCTGAACCTCAAAGTGGTGGACAATAGTGTGTCAGTAAGGATGCTAGGTTCTGAAGTGGACATCGATTCTGAGTTCTGGATCCTACTTGAAGTGGACATGAGTCCTGAAATAGACATAAGGAACCAGTGCTAGTAAGGACCATAAATCTGGGACGGAGTAGATGGTGAGGTACACATCTTTTTTCTAACTAATTAAGATACTAAATTATAAAAAACTTAGGAGATAAAAACTAAATTTAAGCCCAAAATATAAATTGGGGGAGGGTATATATTTTAAAATTTAAAACATAAAAGTAAACCAATATCTTTATAACTTTGGGGTCGTTTTCTTGACTCAATCAATGCATGGAAATTTTATATTTTGAAATACTAATGACAACAAAATAAAATATTAGGTAGAAACAGCCTAACGTTACAAAATTTTGCCTTCAAACATTTAAAGAAACATTAGGAAAATGTATGTTAGATTTATATATATGTGGTGGTTTTGAGATTACTTGGGCTTCTAATTTATTTGACTTTGATGTAATTTATTGATTTTAATCAAAGAAAATATAATGGATAAAGTTGCTTTGTCATTTTTTTTCACATTTTATCAAGAACTTATCCTATTGATTAATTAATATTTAGTTGGTACAAAATATGAATCCAAAACATTAATCAATGAATCAAAGTTTGACTTGATTTCATATCGCTACCATTCATATTCAGCCACATCAATATTTATTATATTATTTTCTTTACTATATCTCCTAATAACATCAAATAATGAAATAATTAAAATTTAGTGGGTCAATTCATTATATTTCAATGGAATAGTCATATTTTTAGAATTATAATAAAAACTCTCTCTTTTTTAACAAAAAACCGCATAAAAAGCCTTGAGAAAGAGTTCACCAAAGGTAGCTGCAAATAATTAAGGATGTCTCTCTGTGATGGTAACTATCTATACACCTATTTAATGTCGTTTCATTTTTTTCCACAATAACAGTGTGATATTTTTGTCTGTGATGGAAACTATAAGGTAAAACGTCGTGGCCGGAGCTGGTCGGAAAACATGGAAAGGCGGCGGAGGAGGCGATTGAGAGAGAGGTGGCTTGGGTAAATGCTAAGGTTGTTCAAGAAGGAACCACTTTGGTGACTGCTGATTATAGATGTGATAGGGTTTGGGTTTGGGTCAATAAACATGGCTTCGTTACTAGAATTCCCATCATCGGTTGATAAATTACCTTCTTCAATGTCATCAAACTCCCTCTTTCTCTCCATCTCCATCTCTCTTCTTAGTTTATTACTCTACTCGATGTGAAATTATAGGTAACGAAAGTATGTGATTCTAAATCTTATCAAACATGACGGTCTGATTCTCAGGGATCTTTTGTTTACTTTAAAAGATGGCTAAAGTCCATCAATTTTGCTTTAAATAGGCATTACCATAATGATGTGGATGCCTTGTTACCCAATTGAAAAGACAGATTTTGAGGAAGTGGGTCATTTTGAAGATGAATTTCAGGTCAAATTGAGAGTTTCAGGAGTTGAAAATACGTGTCTAACTCAATCTAATTATCCTACAAAAAGTGTATTGATTATGTGTGCCATTACAATATAGACATCCTTGGCACGAGACGTTGATGCGTCTTGAGTAGATCAACATATCTTTAATCCATGCATCCACCCGTAAGGAATCACGAGTATTAATAAATAGATATGCATAAACGGAAAATGAAATTGCAGTATTTTTATTACAACAAACCCGATGAGTACATAAAAAAGAAGAAAGATAAGAATCACCTTATTGAAATATTGATGTTGTAGGAGGAACAAACATGGATGGGATTTATATATTTGGAAACACACAACATTATGATTAAAATGGTTATTAACCAATGAAAGGAGTCCTGGTGACGATGCCTGTTTTGACAGTCACCCAAACCCAAACCCTGTCGCACCTAAAGTCTTGAATCACCACCGATCCTTCATCCACAATAATGGCATCCACCAAAGGATTCTCCTTCTCGATAATCCTCTCTGCTTCTTTCCCTTCCTTACCCACCAGCTCCGGCCATGAGCTCTTTCCTTAACCATCGCAAAAACAAACCCATATTAAATCTTATTTACTTACTTCTTAACAAAACAATATGAACAACATGTACCTTTGCACGTTGTAGACATCCTTAGCGCTTTGTGATTCAGCTTCTTGTGATTCAGCTTCTTGTGATCATCTTTGTGGGGGAGAGAGTGGGTTTATATAGAGCTGCGGTTTTCTTCTATCCCACGTAAGAGAAAAGAGGCCTTCAAGGTGTCCACATAATACTATTCAAAATTTAACATACAAACACAAATGGAAACTAAATTTGGGGATTAGGGTTAGCGAAAAGTCGTAAATGGAAGATGGAAAAATGGGAGGAGTGAGGTTGAAAAGACAAAAACAACACCACCATCTGGTTTAATTATTCCAATGTGTGTGTTTAGATTTGTTCATATAAACACGAATGTGAGAGTTCATGCACACATGGTTTCATGATATCTATCTCAATAGTATGAATGTGGGGAAGAAAATGTAACATGAAATGGTTGTTTTTGTCAAAATAGTTGAATTGAATTTAGATTCAATAACTTGTGCCACACAATTTAACTTCCAATTCGTTTTTTCTTTTTTGAATTCAACGGTGTTACGTGATATCCCACGTTAATTGAAGTGAAAAACGAGACATCATTTATAAGAGCGTGGAAATTTTTTCCATGTAAACGTGTTTTAAAGCTTTGAGGGGAAGCCCGAAGCCTCTGCTTCGGTCTTCTAAATCAAAAAAGTCAAATAAAAACACCTCAGAAATGAAGGCCTTACCCTATATAAACCCACTTCCCCATACAAAAATAAAGCACAAGAGCCTGAAAGGAAAAAGAAAGCTCAAAATCACACCCAAGATGTCTTCATGCAAAGGTACATATATCATTAGTAAATGTTGTTGTTTATAAATGTATGTAATGTTGATAAGCTTTTGGTGGCTGGTTTAGGAAAGAGTTCATGGCCGGAGTTGGTGGGTAAGGTGGGCAAAGATGCAGAGGAGATTATTGAGAAAGAGAACGCTTTGGTTGATGCTATCATTGTTGATGAGGGCTCCAACGTCCCTTTCGACTTTCGGTGCGATAGGGTTTGGGTTTGGGTAAGCCCGACAACTAAAATTGTTACTAGGACTCCAGTTATTGGTTAGTCCTTCTCTAGCTTCGGCTCTCACATAAAGTTCTATCTATATTTACAAACACCCTCCTCACGTTGTTGTACCAACATTGTGAATCTATGAATAAGATGTTTGTATTTTTTTTTAAAGTTGTTTATGTATTAAGTTTGGGTTTGTTGTAATAAAAATATCTACTCTTGTGTAATTTCATTTCGATTATCTATTAATCTACCTATTAGCATGTCTTTAAGTATTGACCTTGAGTAATTAGAAAGTACTTCATAATTATTGAGACTAAAAAAAATTGTAAATTAGTGTGTTGATTATATTATGATGTGTGTGTTTGGGTGATCGGGAAACAGGTCATCGTCGTAGTTTATGGGACAAAAAGTGTAACCGCTCGAACCCACTGCTAGCAGATATTGTTCGGTTTGACTCGTTACATATTGTCGTCCGCCTCACAGTTTTAAAAATATACTTCGTTCTCCTCTCCGATCAATATGAGATCTCACAAGAAGGCTTTATTGCGAAGGCCACGTGAGAGGCATCGTTTGCTGCACTTGGGGTTCGGGTTTGGGTCACAAGACTGGATTTGTTGCAAGCCCACCTACAATTATATAAGCACAAAATATGAAAACATTCTCGTACATAATTAAATACAATATTAAACTTTTAAGTCTCCAACCAAATGGAGCATTAAAGAATTAAGGAAGGATTTTCTTCTTACTTACCCGACAATAATAACTTTTGTATTTATTAGTTTAGAATTACAAGTCAAATAAGTAAAATATTTTGAAAAAAGATAACATATATACCTACTTAATTATGTCAATGTCGGAATAACCATTTTAAAATTCATCATTTTCCAAACTCAAACATTAAAGTATTACATAAAAATGTAATCTAATGAAATTGAAAGTTTAGAATAAGTATATAAATTAAAATAAAAACGTGACCAAACAAACACGTCCAATGCGTACACGCATGAATTTGTACACAAAAATTCCAAGGGATAAACCTTATTATATATCCAAAGTGAATAAATAATTGTGTCGCCAAAGTAATGCCGCACTTGAAATAGCATGGGGGCTGCACCACCTTTTGTTCTGCCTAAAATAACCAAACTTTACAATTCCAATACGTAATTCCATTCCAAATTCAAATGGGTTTTTCTTAATCTAAACTCCAATCAATTCAAACATGTATACATTAAATAAATCTCCCGTAACTTCTCCCCACTTTCCTTCAAAATTATCATACAAATGTAGGATTTATATATACTATGGTCTAAATGTCTCGAGAATGGCATTTATTTGAGTTGAGTCCGAAGAATCTTGCATGAATTCAAGGAAATATAAGGATGGAGAGTTCTGTTGAATTGAAACAATGATATAATTCAATTTCCATGGACATTATTTACAAACAATCTTGCAATGAATTCAATATGTTACACACAAGCTAACTGACTTCTAGCTTCCAACAATCCGAGCGGCAAAATAAACCACCTTTTTGGATTATGAATGGAAGGAGGGAAAGGATGAATATCAAAAGCAGATATGGTAGGCTTCCACACGAACACGTGCAGCATGGCGTTCAGTGAGCGCTTGGACGTCGAGTCGAATGGTTGATGGTGTAGTGCCTCACTTTCTGGGGACAGCCGGGGCCGTTGGTGCCGGGAATGAAGGTGCAACCGGAGGGGCCGGAGGGCGGTACACTGACCCTTTGAAGAGACTGCAGCTTCAGCTTCAGCTCCAGCTCCGTTCTTCTCACCATTGATGGGTTCTCATGCAGAGTTCTACCAGCTATGTTTGGGTGAAGCTGCAAGAGAAAAAGAAGGAAAACCATTGCCAGAGTAAGAGATATGCGAAGAATTTTCATATTCTGTTTCTGTTTCCCTTTCGAGAGATTAAATGAAAGAAGAGGTTGAGTTTGTTGATGGGATTGCAACGATATTTATAGTAAAATGAAGAGTGTCAAGTTTTGGATTATTGTACAAGCTGCAAGGATTTGACCAAAGCCTCGACAGAATTGAATGGGTCCTCTCCTAACCACTAATAGAGGCAACTTTGATTTGAACAGGAACATTCTTGAGGACTTCAAGAGATATGTATGTGTGTATGTATCAGGCATGATGTGTGTAGCATTATAAGAATGAGGCGAAAGATAGCGACTTTCATGGTGGAGTTCATGCGAGGAAATTTCCAGCAAAGCAGGCAGAAGATGAAAGTCAAAGGGAAGAACTTTGTTTTGCTTGGATAGCAGATGGGATTTGTCTAAGGTGAGGGATTGGATTAAATATTCGTTTGATTTTGAAACAGATACACAGAAAGGAAATATTATTGAATGGATGGAAAAGAAACAAAAGAGAAAAATACTTGAGCTCTATTTAGCAGAGGTGAGGTTTCAGGGTATTGTCGTATACGCAATACGTTTTTGACCAATAACCAAATAGACAGGAAACTCGAAAGGTGAAGTAATCAAAACCTCGACGATACGACTAAATTTGCATTTAAGGCTAGCAAAGAGAAGGCGATGAAGGCACTCTTTACAAATTGTTTTCTTATGAGAAGGATTACAACCCCACTCCAAATCCAAGACCCCAACAATTTCCTGGTACGTTATTACAGTGGACAGTACCCACCAAGTCTAGGCAGGGAAGCCAAATTCCATCCATGTTTTGATCTTTGTGTTAGTCAGTGACCATCTGAGGGTCGATACACATTGTAGCCATTGATCCCTTGCGCCATATTTGAGTATTCTGCATTGAGATATTGATAACCATCAAAGTCTAAAGCCCTTGTCCCAAGTAAAGAGAGATCAGAAGCCGGTCGCCAGTTCGGGACCAACCCATCGATCTGCCCATTTAAGTGCTGCTGTTGTTGAGTGGATGGTGGAATAAAATCCATGGCTGGTTCGTAATGGCTTATGGAAGAGCTATATCCCCGTTGAAACCCACCATCATGATAACTGCGTGTCCGCTCAAACCTGCAGCAAGAGCTTGTTGAGGACCCTACATCACCAGCCATCACCCCCATGTCACCAGGGAGTGAGAACTGCCTGTTCAACAGACTCGGTCCATTGCCAAGAGATCGGAACATTGAGTTGTCTCTGGCTGAAATCCCAACAATATTTTCATCATCAAGAAGATCGTTGATTATATCGAGGTGGGGGAAATCCTCTACAAAACCTTGGAGCTGACGACCAGACGTACAAGCTGAGAACTCCCCTGTCAGAGCTTCAGAGGTTGAACCACGAATTGGCTTCTTGTATAAATCTTGAACTTCATTGAGCAGGGAGGAATTGTAATGCATGCTCCTCACAGCTTCCCTCTGTGAAGCCTCTACCCACTGGGGACTATTCAATAAGACGTCTCGGGTTACCATGCCAAAAGGAAAACTTGATCTAACAGCATTGGAATCTAACCTGTCGGAGTTGTGTGGTACAAACATGGGCGAAGAAACCATAGCAGATGCCAAAGAGAAGGCTGAAGATGGGCTCATGCCTGAAGTTGAGGTGCTCAGATGAACATATCCAGCACTGCTCGGAGGTACATGGTTGCCCATTATGGCATTTCTATAAGACTGGGGAGCATAACTATGTGTGGCTGGAGAAGGGTCTGGACCCAATCGGCCAGCTGCACTCACTGAACGAGCAAGCAATGGGGATGTATGGACCACAGTAACAACAGGTGCTGTAGCCCTTGGACCAGGAATTAGAGGTGCACTAGAAGGCCTTGACATCATAGGAGCTTGCTGTGCGGAAGCCTTTTCAGTTGGTTTTGGAATTGCAGACTTCTGACCCTCTGCTTTTACTGCACTAACAACATGGGATGAGGTAACTGCAGGAATAGTCTTCTCCATCTGATGTGCGCTATTTGACGATGATGCTTTAATTTGAATGGGATCAACGGTAGCAATACTCTGATTATTCAACTTCTGTTCTGCAGTTGGTGGCGTATGATCTTGGTGGTTCTGAGGGGAGGATGGTACAGCTGCTGGTGTATCTCTAAGTATCCTTTCCATATCAACCTGGATTTTAGAGCTTCGGTCTTTTGGCAATGAAATAACCTTTTCTTCCTAGTACAATGAACAAACTAAAAGTTAAAATGGACGTCTAATTTCAACATAGACGATCCTAATAACATTTAAGTGACATTATCAAATATGATTTATTCATATACTGAGACCGTTTTCAAACTCTAAGACTAAAATAGTCCGTAATTGAAGCCAATGAAACATAATAATAATCGAGAAGTTCGTCTGAAGTAAAAAATTGAAGACAACAAAAGGATGACAGACTTCTCAAGAATCTGAATGACACAGTAAAATAACACACTACGTCAATAATGAATAAAGGAATGCAACCTGAATTTGGCAACATCTACCGACACTTCTTTCCATTTCGTTCTTTTTCTTTACTTTTTTTGAGTTCGAAGCTCTTTCATTTATTCAGTCTAGAAGTTCAACATTTATGCATATGAGACGGATTAGGTGAGCACCTTCTTAACTGCCTGCTGGTCAACCCTTTTTATTTTACCCCGGAGGGAATGATTAATGGCCACGGGATCGGACTCTTTAGACTTATTACTACCACAAACATCACTCCGGTCCTCTTTGTCAGCTGTAAGCTCTGACGACTGACCATCCATTTCATTAGCACAAATGTTCCGATCATATGCTGCATCCTTCTGCCGATTCTTTCCGCTACAAAATCAAAGATGCAAATCACTATACAACCGAGATGCACTTTTAAAGAAATATAGTTCGCTCACTTACATGCTAGGTGATTTCTGCTTCTTGTAGTTGTGAAAGGAATTCTCCTTATATGGGCCGTTCATTACCACGGATGGAACAGAATCTGTAGAACACGTAGAAGAGCTATCATCCATAAGAGACAAGCCCTTCTTGTCAGATAAGGGTGTTTGGGCAGAAGACAGACTGATAATCCCACTGCTACTTGCTTCCGTTGAGGGATGGACTTCTGATGTATCAGTGTCCCAATTGACAGTACTGGCATCTCTGTCCTCTGAATCAGGCTGAAGTACTTCACCAGGGCCTTCAACAGAATCAGAGATATCAGATACAATCTCGGGCAAGTCAGACTTTTCAAGCACAGGCTGCACCTTATCCACAATGGCGTCTTCGTCCTTCCCACTGCCAGGATTTACTTGTTCTCTGATCAGCACAGTCAAATTTGCCTTCTCTTCTCTCCCTTTATCTTTACCTTTGCGGTTGTTACGTTTTTGTTTAGCCTGTTGAAAGAAATGACCTAAAATGGTGAGGAAATTATTGATAACAAGATGAATCGATGCAGGAAGAAAAACAATGAATGGGAAAAGTAGGGGTGGAGGAAAAGGAATTAAAAGAGAGACTGTAAATAATTCAATTGACGCGACACCTGTTTTTTCTTTGATTTCTTATCCTTTTCTGATGCTAATCGCCTAGCCTTTTGTTCACTTTCAGCCTGCCACGCTTCCTCTTCTTCACGAATGAGTTCCTCTTGCCTCTTCAATGCAACAGCTTCCTGATAGGCAACTTCAACTTTGCTGCTGTGAGTAAAGAGGGAAAAATAAATATACCATTCAACTTCAAGTTGGCAATTGAATCATATTTGATGCGAGAAACTGAGAATCATGAAGCAAGCTACCATTCTTAATAAACTTAAGAAAGAGATTGTGTAACCTAAGCTTTTCTCGAGAGAACATGCCACAAAAACCAACACTTCTGCTAAAGCTTTATGGTAATCAAGGCAAGTTATGGCACTATAGAAAATGCTCTCAAGACAAGGACAGCAAGATAATGGGAAAATATGATCTCTGTGTCATGCGAAATCACTGAAACGTATGAAGTCTTTACACCATGCTAGTACACTAGATGTAACAAGATATCCAGAAAACTACACATGAGCATAAAATTGTACTGTTTCACATCACATTTGTTGAATAAAGCAAAAGACAATTATTACGCAGGCTTGCAGCAAAAAGAACTCAAAGGGTAAGAAGCTTCCCAGCTAGAAAATTTACCGGCTTTTGTAAAGAAATTATAAAAACACAATACCTAAAGATATGGGCAAGAACAAATATTTCCACAGTCCTACGACCCAATTCTGTAAGACGCCTTTCATCGCGTTCAATGGTATCTTTGTTGAAGTCTTCTCCAGAGCTACCATCCTGCAGACAAGAGCTTGTGGTTTTTTCAGCTAACAACTCCAACATTACTAGGTATACAAATTATGGCATAAAAATATCCTTGCTCATAACTGATAATAAAATTAATGATAAAAGAACTGTATATCATCACTACGTGGTGCCTGTTTAAAATTCAACCCACAAGTTTGTTGCAACTAATTTAAGCGCTTTAGTCATAAAAATAGGTAGTGAACAAATCAAATACCTGGTTAATAGTTTACTTGTACCCCAGACCTATCCATTGTTAAACTTCCAATCAAACCATCTTTCTTCCCACATAAAGTTTTCAACAAGCATTATCAATCAGGCACTCACCTTTGTACGATTTTGAGGGCCCTTCTCCTCTTTTGGTGGTAATGGTTCAACAGCAGCCCTCTCGAGCAGTAATAGCACATCATCCACTAAAACAAATGTATCTTTCTCGATATGAACTATTGGAGCTGGCATCTCTTCAGCATCTAATAGTTTTGCTTTTCCCTTTTTACTCTTGGAATGCCCTTCGAGAGCCTTCAATCCACTGTATAACGAGTCCATAACTAAAGTAGATGTCACCTCCTTCTCTATAAAGAAGTGTTTTACAACCACTTTCAGAATTGTATCTGTCTTTTCCCTAGACATACGTCGTCTAGAATTCTGGTCAATTGCCAACCAGAACGCACGAAAACTGTAAGAAGTGAAAATGATAGTCATTAGAAAGCCAATAATGATGATGATGATGATGATAACAACAACAAAAATAGTGATAAGGATAAGGATAAGCTAGTCTATTTGCAAAAGGGACACAAAAAAAGGTCTAGAATTGATAATATATGCAAGTGGGCATGGAAACACTTCTATTTTTGTCTAGATTGTGAGGAAGTTTCGTGGTACAAACTTCTCAGGAGCTTTAGTGTAAGATTTCTCTTAAAGAAATTTTCTTCTTTTTCCTTCTTTTTTTTTTTTTTTTTTTTTCCTTTGA
>NW_019268553.1:1981117-1988316 GCF_002738365.1 Cucurbita moschata | reverse complement strand
TTTTTTTTTTTTTTTTTTTTTTTTCTTTCCTTTGAAGAAAGAAACTAAGTATTACAGTGAAGGTAATAGGAAGAAAAGGAGGAAACCTCCATAGCCATAGAGGTTACAGAAACTCTCCAACTGACTTCGACATCAAAGATCATAATTACAAAAGCTCTGAAAGAGACTACATCATCTAGAAACTCAAATAACGACTTTTAAAAGAAATCTAATGTAGTGGAAAACATATCTTCAAAGTTTCTTTTATTCCTTTCCAACCAATGGCCCAGAGAAGCACCGCCACCAAGAGCCTCCAGAAGGTCTTCCTCTTGGAAATCTCCATATGAAAGATACTTTGCACAAAGAAGTCCTTTATCGAGGGGTGGTACCCTAATTGTCGTTAGCAGCTTGAAGAGAAGTATTACACTAGGTCTAATAAAATGAACAAGTAACAAAGATGTGATCCAACGCTTCCTCCTCTTTTTCACAAAGATTTAATGAGCTATCATCAAATTTACATTTGAGTCTGACCTTCAAGAAGAGAGGCTATTCCCTGCTAGCCCATGCTGCTCCAGGAGAGCTAAATTGACTAGAACATAAGAGGGCTCTTTTCTTCATTTTAGAAGGGGAAAAAAAGGCAGGACTCTTAAATTAAGATTAGGTTTAACCAAATTCGTTGACTATGGGACAGGGATATGTCCTGTCTCCCTATTTGGGCCGCTAGTTTGGAGTTTTTCCACCAATGTATTCTATTCGGCACTGATTAATTCATAAAATGATAATGTATATCCTCCAGCGAATCATCATTTCTGTTGTTTCTATTTGCTTTTTCATGAAAGGGATGTCTTATTTAAGATTTTCCTAGTACATGTCTAGTTTATATATTAATCTTTTATTTCTCGCATTTCTCTCTAATTTACATTAATCATTGTCTCTAAAGAAGTTTTATACATGTGTGAAAGTTATTCATTAACGGTTATGAAACAAAATTCTAAGTGTCTAAATTGAACCACTTATGAAAGTTTAGGGTTTAAATTGATATAATTATTAGCTTGGGGTTTTGATTGATACAACCCCCAAAGTTTAGGAATATAATTTTTCCTATTCATGATACTGTCCTTTACAAACTCATAGAAGATTCAAGAACAATGAAAGGTCCAAAGAATAGATTCCAGACACTTCGTTTACTAGATGGTACTTCCAATAAATTCTCCTAATATAATTTAGAGAGCTGATAAACCATGGAGAACAAATACTACCTTGACCATCTAGCTTTATCCTCTATCAGCTTCCCCAGCTTGCTTCTTCTCTCTTCCACAAAACGCCGACATATCTGCTCAACATTAGTCAAATATACTCTAACAAGTTCTCTCCTATACTGACAATCAAGGCAACGAAAAGGCCGATCAGCTCTCTCCCTGCAAAAACAACAAAAAAAAAAATCAAAAGCATGAAATTGCAAACATATTTGACAACTCAATAGTCATAGGTATCATCTTGAAAGAGCAAGGCCACTGAAAACGTAAACATCCCCATTGAACTGAGGCCAGTATATGGTAGTCTAAAATATGAATAGATAAATAAGTTAACAAATTCATTTAACTAACTGGAAAAATGAAAATAAAAGGTGTGTGTAATAAGAAGGTAGCCTAAAATACACTCAAAGAACTGAAACTTCTTCATTTGGACCTTGTCGTGTTATGGACTTTGCATCTCAAAAATTCATTGATAAAACAGAAAGTTCATTGATCACTAATGGAAACATAACATGAAAAACTAGCAAACAAGGAAAATAGAACATCACACAGAAATTGCAAGAATCTATCGGCAAACAAAGATTATAAACCATGACTAGAAATTACCTAATCACTTGAACTTGTGCCTTTATTATGAGAGTGTCAGCGTCAATAAAACCATCTAGTACTTTTGAAAGCTCCATGAACTTTTTCCATCCCCAGTCATGTTCTTTCTTCCAGAACCGATGTAACGTATCTGTCCATTTTTTTTTTTTTTAATTTCACACGTTATGCTAAGTTGTAACAAGAAAAACTAGAAAAGCAATGCAACAAAACCTACCAGAATATTTTGATTTCTTTGGATCCTTATTCACCACTGCTATTGTAAACTGTGCAAAATGGCTCCAACCTATTTTGCAAGGGAAAGATATCCAAGGTAATTAAACAAATTGAAAACAAGGGTAGTACTTAATAAATACAATTCAAACAGGATAGTACCTGGAAGGAGTTTGTCATGATTTGCGACACAAAGAAACAGAGAGAGATGATTGCAGACATCACAGCCCTGAGGATAAATTAAAATGTACCTGCAACAAGATTGCATAGCTTATCAAACATAAAGGATGGTGGGGGACCAAGTTCCAACAACAATGCACATGACTCATTCCTACAAGATACAGACATAAATGGATAGGTGATATTAAAACATGGCATGAAAATTTTCTCATTTATACCACACAGTACAGTTCTTAGCTTTAGTTTTCCACTACCAAATTAGTCAGATCGAACCCCAAGAAGAGAAACTAAGAACAAAGCATAAGTCCATGATTGAAGATATATCATCCCAGAGAAAAGATCATTCCAGAAATGAAGGGATAAAAAGTCAGCATGTAAGCAGAAAGACGTGAAGATATCGGCTAGGAATTCCACGAAAAAAATGCACAAGACATACAAACAAGGAAATCATAAAATTTTAAACCTTCCGGAAGGGATAGAAAATTTGTTTCATAGATATCCTCATCCACATACCATTTGTAGCCCCCAACCTCAAAAGCATTACTTCGAAGTTCTCGTTTGTTAAGTTGAGAAAATTTATCTATCTTCCATGTATGTTTTCCATACAATTCTGATGGTTTGGGTCCTACAAAGAAATAGGAGAAAAAGATAAGTATATATTTTCATAGTATGAAGACATAATGTAGATCCAACCATCCGAGAATCAAATTATTGAAACAATACAACCAGAACAGTTGTCACTGAAGACCATAATACATAGAGTAAACATTAAAAAGGGAAACTGAATTAACTTTCTAATTTTACTCCAAGGAGCTAACCTAAGATTCAGGTCATGTACATGTCTGATACGAAACACCAATTGATACATTTCCATGCAGATTAAATACGTCAAAGTTCATTGTGCCATCGTTAGCAGTCCAAAGGGTCAATAATATTTCAGATCAATTTCCTAAGAATAATATCCTCCCTGATCTATGCATTAGTCCCGGCTTAATTAAGAGATTTCTAGAAGAATGTCACTGTCAGGCAAAGCACCTCACAAACCTAGGTATGAAAGAAGCATACCAGCCTCCTCCTCGTCGTCAGTATCCCAGTATGGTGGTGAAGTCGATGGTGTTCCATTTTCCACTTGTTCGGAAGACCTCCATTCAGCCAATGCTTCCCCAGACTGACTGTGATGCCCATTTGCAAAACTCTCCACGGACCTCATCCCTAAAGCCTCTTCACTAACAGCACCAGCCATCTTCCTCTCAGAAGAAAGAACTTTGTTCAGAACCTGCTCCTCTCCTCTCACTGAATGATGCAAAACACCACGAGAGATCAAAAAAACGAAAGCAATGACAATTAACACATACAGTCAATCCTTCCGCAGCGGAATAAAATCCAGTTTGGCACCAATACATAGTAGATGCAACGAATGTAAAATTCACAAAGCAGGTCGTGCATTGAAAATTGAAAAGGAAGACCGTACAACACCAATATCAGTTTTATCACCCTTCAAACAATGCAATTCCCAAAAATCATAATTATTTACATAATTTCTGTTTCAAATGAAACCAAACAGACCCAACTTCTAACAGCTGTGTAAACGAAAAAAAAAAAAAAAAAAACCTACCTGGTATAAACGATAGACCATTACACTCCGAAAGTTGAAAGATTCAGAAAGCTAATCAATAATTAAGGCAAACATAAATCTCAAAAGAAAAAGATGTCCCCGAGAAGCAAAGTAAAGGGCATCAAAACCTCAAAAATACGACAGGCGCAGAAAATCATGAACCCAGAAAAGAAAGGAAGTAATTGTCCGTATTATAGGCGATGATCGCAGATAAGCAATCCGAAGCAAAAACCCCGATCAAATTAAAACCCTACAAGCAGAACAAAAATCGGGGAAAAGAAAAATCCAAATGGGCGATATTCGATACGACATCGTGCAGATCAACTGAGCATACAAACCTTGAAGAACTGGCAGAGGTGCGAGAAAGGGCAATGGAAGCTGAGAGCGTCTTGGGGGAGGGAGAGAGAGAGAGAGATAGAAAGGGAAGAAGACAGAGATGGAAAGAGAAGTAGAGAAAATAGAGAAATAGGGAAGGAGGTCGAAGACGGAGCAGCAAGGAGAGAAGAGAAAAGAGATAGAGAGAGAGGTAAGGCGGAACCCAAAAACAAAATCGATTATTTTATAAATGACAAAATAAAAATAAAATAAATCCGTTTTGTCTTTAAAAACTTTTTTAAATTATTATGGAAATTAAATCTGAGTTTATATTTTTCTACAATAAGAAACTGCTGAGGAGATTGGCTGGTTTTTTGTTAAAAAGGAAAAAAAGAAAAAAAATGATTCGTTGTTAGGAATAGAATTTTATTACATGGAAAATAAAAAATAATAAAAAAGAGGAATATTATTATTTAGAATTATTGATATTAGGGTGGTGGCGGATGCGTTCCTAAACAAGGGTCGGTGAAGGGCGAGAGAGGGGCGGAAATGGCTTCCTCTGTGGACTCCATTGCAAAATGGGTTGTATTTGGGCGACTTTATTCCTGCTAGGGTTTTCTCATTATGGGCCTTTTCCTATTTTGGGCTCAATTGGGTTCTGTTTTTTCTCATTATGGGCCTTTTCCTATTTTGGGCTCAATTGGGTTCTGTTTTTTCTCATTATGGGCCTTTTCCTATTTTGGGCTCAATTGGGTTCTGTTTTTTCTCATTATGGGCCTTTTCCTATTTTGGGCTCAATTGGGTTCTGTTTTTTCTCATTATGGGCCTTTTCCTATTTTGGGCTCAATTGGGTTCTGTTTTTCTCATTATGGGCCTTTTCCTATTTTGGGCTCAATTGGGTTCTGTTTTTTCTCATTATGGGCCTTTCCTATTTTGGGCTCAATTGGGTTCTGTTTTTTCTCATTATGGGCCTTTTCCTATTTTGGGCTCAATTGGGTTCTGTTTTTTCTCATTATGGGCCTTTTCCTATTTTGGGCTCAATTGGGTTCTGTTTTTTCTCATTATGGGCCTTTTCCTATTTTGGGCTCAATTGGGTTCTGTTTTTTCTCATTATGGGCCTTTTCCTATTTTGGGCTCAATTGGGTTCTATTTCTATGATTTGGGTTATACTAAAATTGACCACTATACCTAAACACCCGGGTTCAAAATTAATTAAATCACGGATAATTTAAATAATGAAAACGGATTAAAATTTTGTAATTAGGCGGTGTTTAAAAAAGAAAACATACCATTAAATATGGTCGTGTGTGTTATTTTCCAGTGGGCTGAAATTCAAACACATCGCGCTGAAAGCAGGGCAAAGAGAAGTGGAATTGGAGGGGAAGCCAAACTTCAAACTGAGGAACAGCGCTCGTCCCAATTCCATTTCCATTTCTAATTTTCCCGTCTTAGAATCATCAATTTGGCGAAGACCTTCTCAATTCAATTACGAGGCATTTCTTCACTTCTTTGCAATGGAATCCTCTGCAATTACTCTCATCATGGTTCAAGGACCTCGCGAGGGTGAAACCCTACATTTTCCACCCGGAACGACGATTCGGATCGGTCGCGTTGTTCGGGGTAATTCCGTCGCTATCAAAGACGCTGCCATCTCCACCAAGCACCTCTCTATCGAATCCGAGTCCGTATCAGGCAAGTGGATGCTTCGGGACCTTGATTCTTCAAATGGTACTTTTGTTAACGATGCCAAGCTTTCTCCACACGATGCCGTCGCTCTAAGCGACGGCGACACCATTAAATGCGGCGAGTTGACCTCGATTTTGGTCAGAATAAACGGTAATGAAGAGTGTCGATCGAAGCGAAACCCTAGGCGGAAAGCTGCGGAGAAGTGTACAGGTTCCAATGTCGTGGGATCAGTTGCAGGAACTCGGGGTCGAAGAGGAAAGGCTGTGGGAGAGGTAAGCGTACTTGGGGTTTTTAATGAGGCGACGTTAGAGAGTGGAAGATGTTTAAGGCCGAGGAAGAGGAGGGGTGTGAAATGTGAAATTACTAACCAAGTAGCGGATTGCAAGAAAATTGAGGAGAATTTAGATTTGGTAAGAGGGTCAGAGAATGTGAACAATGTGGAAAATGAACCCAGCACAAAAATTACTAGAGGAAGCACCAGGAAAGCGAACAGCACTGTACGTGTGGCCACAGATTCTGTTCTTGGGAATGTTCCGGAGAACCCATGTCTGGGTGGTGAACTAAAGGCTGGGGCAAAAAAGACGAGAGCGGGAACTAGGGGAAGGAAGAAATTGCAAAATGAGCCACCACCCGATTGTGGTACAGTTATAAAATTGGAACATAGTGAAAGCGTCGAGCAGAAGAGCTTAGGAGAAAATAAACTGGTTGACGATGGAGAAGGTAAGAATAATGCGCATGTTGAAGAAGCCGGTAGTGGGTCTAGCCCTCAAGTGGTCTGTGATCGAGATGAAAACGAAGATGTGTGTATTATTTCAGAAGGTTGCGAAAAGGTTGCTGATGGGAGAGATTCACATGGTGAGGACATCCGTCGTAAGGCCGAGGAGGCGCCAGATTTGAAGAAGATGACACTTGGGGAGTGGTTTGATTATTTGGAAACTCACTTGCCTAAACAAATTATTGATGCCACTGAAGAGGTAATTTCTGGTATGAGAATTAAATCTGCACAAGTACGGGAGTATGTTGCACAGCAGAAGATTGAGAATAGCCGGGGAGGTTAGTGGAAGGAAAACACTGGCGTCGAGGTAACCTTTTTGCTTCCTTATTTGACTTAAAATTGTACATAGATTATTCTTAGTTTGTTACACACACCTTTTTGATCTTCTAATATATCATTTACTTGATTACTTTCATTTTTTGATGTATCATCTCTGATGTTCCTTATTTGATTGCTCTCATGTGTCAATCAATCTTTATGGCTTGGACTTACTGTGATTTAAGCATATAGCTTTAGTTGGACTGGGGACTGTAACCAGGGTGCTTTAATTTTTTTTTTTTTTTTTTTTTTAAAACCA
>NW_019268553.1:1929642-1980992 GCF_002738365.1 Cucurbita moschata | reverse complement strand
TTTTTTTTTTTTTTTTTTTTTTTTTTGAAAACCAATGAGAGTTTTCCTCCATGGAATGATGAAATGGCATGGTGATTTCATGGCTTTGAAACTCCTCATGTAGCCACAACAAGGAGTGTAATTTATGTAGAAACTACCAAAGAAGCTTGGGCTTGTGTATTAGATGTTTGTTCATTAATCTGAAAATGTTTTGGGCGTCTGATTTCTCTGCCTAAAAGATAGTTGTGAGATGAAATGTTTTGGGTGTGGAAAAATATCTCTAGTAAACGGGCTTTAAAAACATTGAAGGGAAACCCAATAGGAAAAGCCTAAAGAAGACAATATCAGCTAGCGGTGGGCTTGGGCTATTACAAACGGTATCAGAACCAGACACCGGGCAATATGCCAGCGAAAAGGCTTAAAGGGGGTGGACACGAAGTGGGGTGTGCCAGCAAAGACGCTAGCCCCAAAGGTGGGTGGATTGGGAGATCCCACATCGATTGGAGAAAGGAACGAGTGCTAGCAAGGACACTGGGTCTCGAAAGGGGTGGATTGTGAGATTCGGGGCTGGATTGTGAGATCCCACATCGATTGAGGAGGAGAACGAATCATTTTTTTTTAAGGGTGTGGAAACCTCTCCGTAACAACGCGTTTTAAAAACTTTGAAGGGAAGCTCGAAAAGAAAATTCCAAAGAAGACAATATCTACTAGCGGTGGGGTAAGGCCGTTACAAAAAAGTTTCAGAGATCGAGAGGAAACATTTGGGCAGGCTTCTGATGAGCTTCCGGATCAGCGAGGCATGGTTGTGTGAATTGATAAGGGTTACTTTCCATTTGAAGTCACTTTAGGATGTATTTATAGTTTATCCTAGTTTGATGATATGAATGAAATGTGTTATAAAAGATTTAAATTTTGACCTTATTTGAACTAAAAATATAACTTTTTCTCTATATATATGAAGTAGTTGAAATATAATCACTCCTCCCTCTCAAAAAAGGAAGTAAATTTATAGTTGAAGTTTCACATGCCTCATCTCCATGTTTAAGAACTCCACCTTCACGCTCCAACCTTTTCACAAGAAAACTGCTCAATATCCCCACTTTCTTTCCTTTTCTTATCTCCTCCCTCATCCTCTTCCTCTTCACTCATAACTTCTTAAAACCCCGCTTCCAACTGTGTGCCATTCACACCCCATATCATGAAACTTTCTCGTCTAAATTCGCTCCGGCGAGTTCAGTCCGGCGAGCTCATCATGAAGTTTCCTGACGATCAAGACGAATCCAAGAGGCCCCAATTCCCTCTCGATTCTAGCTGTTACAAAATCATCGATGAAATTGGGGTCGGCGTCAGCGCCGTCGTTTACAAAGCCATTTGCATTCCCATGAACTCTGCTGTGGTGGCCATCAAAGCCATTGACCTCGATCGATCACGAGCCGATTTCGATGACATTCGAAGAGAAGCCAAAATTCTGTCACTTCTCTCTCATCCAAACATTCTTAACGCCCACTGTTCTTTCACAGTCGATCGTCGCCTTTGGGTCGTGATGCCGTTCATGTCTGCCGGATCTTTACAGTCCATTATTACGTCGTCGTTTCCAGACGGCTTGCCGGAGCCCTGCATCGCTGTCGTTCTCCGGGAAATTCTACACGCTCTGACTTACCTCCACGACCAAGGCCACCTCCACCGCGACATTAAAGCCGGAAACATTCTGATGGACTCAAATGGGTCCGTCAAGCTAGCTGATTTCGGAGTTTCGGCATCCATTTTCGAGGCCAATTCCACACAGGGGGTGCCAATTTCTCCATCATCGACCTCGATGATGCTGAAGGAAATCGCGGGAACGCCATATTGGATGGCGCCGGAGGTGATTCACTCGCACAATGGGTACAGTTTGAAAGCGGATATATGGTCATTTGGAATCACGGCGTTGGAATTAGCCCACGGACGACCTCCCCTTTCTCATCTCCCACCTTCCAAGTCCCTCCTCCTGAAAATCACGCGAAGGTTTCGATTCTCGGATTACGAGAATCAACAAAGCAGCAATAACAAGAACAAATTTTCAAAAGGGTTCAAGGAATTAGTAGCCTCATGCCTTGATCAGGAGCCATCGAGAAGACCATGCGCCGATAAATTGCTCAAACATCCCTTTTTCAGGAACTGCAAGGGCCCTGATCTTCTCATAAAGACTGTATTACAAGGTTTGCCGAGTGTTGAAGAGAGATTCAAATTGGGAAAATTGCAGCGATTGCCATCGATGAAAACGGAGGAAGAAGATGAAGAGGAAATAGAGAAGGAAATTATAAAACAGAGGAGGATCAGCGGGTGGAATTTCAAGGAGGATGGGCTAGAGCTGGAGCCTGTTTTTCCAGGGGAAAACTGCGAGGAAGATGAATGTTCGATCATGAAACAGGTCCGATTCGGTGGGGAATCGATCATGGAGAAGGGTTCGAGGGATTCGAGTGAGTGCTGTTCGGGGGTATCGGATCTGAGTTCACCAACGGGGAACGGGAGGAGAGGCGGAGTGGAGGAGGAGGAGGAGGAGGGTGTTGACAGGGAGTCGATAATGGGTGGATTGGTGGCGCTGAAAAGGAGCTTGGACGAGCAGAGGAGGGCGGTGGGGAGTTTGATAGAGCTGATAGAAGGAGAGAAAGGGGGAGAGATGAGCAGAGAGGAGCAGATAGGGAGATTGATGGAGAAGATGACGAGGGAATTGGAGAATGAGCGGAAGAGGAACTTTGAATTGGAGATGGAGTTGGAATTTGTTAGGCTTCAGATCTCCGCTGCCCATAATACTGGCGCTGCTTAACTCTTCTTAGCCGCCCTTCATATCTATGTTGTTTTTGGTTTTATGTTTTGTTATCTATGAAAGAAAAGACATTTACAACGCCTGAATGACAAATTTGACTTATTAAACCATTTTAAAAACATAAGATAGCCCACGCACTAACCAAACGCCTGAATGGGCTCTACACTGGCGACCAATGTTAACCATTTTTGGCCCAAATCATATCTACTTTTATCTCAATAGAATAAGGCCCAAATCATATTTATTTCTGAACCAAATGGATATTGAATGAGGTAGTAGTAACTCTTAAGTCTTTACCAGGGGTTTCAAACAAACAAAATTGTGTTTGAAGTAGTGGAGAGTGAGTGTGTGAGAGATGTGAATGACACAGAAACCAAGAAGAAGAACAAAAAGAAAAAGAAGAGACACAGAAACAGTGTTACATTAATTTAAGAGAAGGTGTAATAAAAGAATATCATAAACTCTGAGTCCCATAAATGGCAAACGCCATTACTCGCCCAGGCCGAGGTTCCCTAAAATAACCTCTCATAACCATAAACATGAAGGACATTTTCAGGGCCTTCTCTTTTCCTCCTCTTCCTTCTTCTCTCTCTCTCTTCTTTTCCCGAACCTAATTTCCCCTTTTTCTTTTCCTTTTAGTAATCATAGAGACAGAGAGAAGGAAAAAAAAAAACATAAAAAAGGTATCTTTTTTTTACTTTTCTCTCCCTCCCAAGCATCATCCATGGAGAGGAACTGTCTACGCACTGCCTGTCGTACGAGTTTAACAACAATGAACACCACCATCAGCGGCGGAGGAGCACCAGCAGCAGCAGGAGGAGGAGGAGGAGGAGGACCCAACGGGGCAGGGAAAAGCCAGAGAAACAAGGTGTGCAGGGCGGCGGCGGCGGCAGAGGAGGATTTCATAAATGGGATTTCATGGCCACCAAGAAGTTACACGTGCAACTTCTGCAAAAGGGAATTCAGATCGGCTCAAGCACTTGGCGGCCACATGAATGTCCATCGTAGAGATAGAGCCTTACTCTACTCTCCCCCTGCTGATCATACCCACTTCACAAATCTCAACCTTAACCTTCACCATAACCCTTTCCCTAATCGCCCCTTCAAAGCCTTGGAGATTGCCAAACCTAATAGGAACAAGCCCCACAAATTCATTGGTTTGGACATTGAAATCAACACTACCAATAACACTGCCACCCTAATTACTGAATCCAAGAAGAAGGACATTGATTTGGAGCTCCGATTAGGGTACTCAACTTAGAGATGACATGAAGTTGTGGTGTGGGAACATGTTCTTCAAATTTTTCTCCTACGTTGTGTTGAAATTAGAATATATTCAGCTTCTCCATCTCCCAATATCCACATTATTGTTTGCTTCTTTCACTCTTTCAATGTCTTTATTGGTTCATCTTTTTGTGTCTGATTTGAAGGATTCCATTTCTTTTCTGAATCAACTTGTCTGTACCTCCTTCATTTAGTGAGACTCTCATTAAAATCTCACAATATATAATATTATGCAATGTGTAATCTCCTCTTCCCTTCCCTCCCTTATCATGTCTTAACACTTAATTAACCAAATATCATCAAATTCAGTGCATATTCATTCTTTATAAGTGCTTCTATTGTGCCCTATTATCCATTGTGACCCCAATGTTATTTCTTATCATTTCATTCATAATCTAGATTTTGAACAATAATACATTGACCTACCAACTTAACATCTCAAGTTTAGGTTATAGGAGTGATATGACGTTATATTTTGACTACCTCCCACTTCTTAAACAAATCTCCTAAAATCCCATCAAATTTGGTGACCAAAGTTGGATAACTTCATACTATTATAAAGATACATGGAGGGTCGGGTCGATCACTCTGACCGAATCAATCAAAGTGGTTTGATATTGTGAGATTCAGTGTAAGGGTGTGGGAACTTTGACCTGTCATACGTGTTTTAAAAACCTTAAGAGGAAGCTCGAGAGGGAAAACACAAAAAAGACAATATCCAATAGGTGTGGGCTTGGATGTTGGATGGAGGGGAGGGGGAGAGGATAGAAGAGATTGATTGATGTGTGAGATTGCATGGAAGTGAAGTTAGGAAGAGGTTACCAAAAGGAATGATAATTGGTTTTAGGGTCATTGGATGCTTTTTCCCAGAAATGTGAGAGAGGGTGTGTGGTTTTGTGTTTGGTTTTGCATGTTCCCGACAATGTCTGGGCGTCAAATGCCATGATGGGTTTTCCTTATTTGGATCCAAATGCTTTCCTCTGTCCCAAACATTTCAGACTAACTGTGCCACCCTCTTTCAATTTTAATTCTCTCCACTTTTCTCTTACGAACTCACCTCTTCTTCTTCTTCTTCTTCTTCTTCTTCTTCTTCTTCTTCTACACATCACCCACCTCATTACTCAACATTAGGGTTTAGGGTTTAGGGTTTGGAAGCCAAAATTCAAGAGTTTGACTTTGTTCATCTTTCCATTTAATTAATACCAAAATGTTGTTTATATATATGATGGTGAAGATGAAGGGGAAGGTGATGATGATGATGATGAATAAAACTAATCAGTAGAAATAGCAAAAGGGCAATAAATGAAGGTGTTGGATTGTGTATTGGGGTTTGATCTTCGTCTCCCATTTATAAAGTGAATGAAGTAAATGCATCAGAACTGGGAATAGAAACCACCTTCTGCCATCTCTTTCACTCTGCTTCCACAAATTATTCCTCTTCATTTACATCATCATCATCACCATCATCACCATCATCACCATAAATACAATTCAAACCCTTTCAATATTTACCCAAAAAAAAAAAAAAAAACCCTAATAATAGTCCATAGACATGGGTGAAAAGATGATGAGAGAAGAGGTGAGGCATGGGGACAAAAGGGATGGAAAGGTGTGGGAGTGGGTGTGGGAGTCTCCAAAATGTGTATTTTTGGTGAAAGTGGGTATTAGGAGGACATGGCATAAAGGAACACATATATCACCATCCATGCCTTTTAGCCCCCCCTCTTTTCCAAATATCCTTCATTCACTCACTCACTCACTCAATTTCATGTCTTACAACAAACATATTTCAAACTCCGTCCCCTAAATAGAACTATGTCTCTGTTCGTTTCAAAAATAACCCGGGGTTACTTTTTACTCTTCATAAATGTTTCAAAACTACTTTCCTTCTAAAACTATATATCTATGAAACTATATATCTGTGGGCTGTTGTACTCACCGGTTGATCGGTCAGTATAAAATGCATTTCAATTAGGCCCAATAAATGGTCTATTTTGGGCCATAAGTTTCATAGTCCAATGGGCCATATCTTTCTTTCAAACAAGCCCACCCCCTCTCCAGTACAAATTTATTTATTATTTGTAATTTGAGAAATTATATATATACACCATCATATATATAAACAACATTTAGGTAAAATAAAATAAATTTGTAAATATATTTGGCAGTTCAAACGGCCGTCTAACATGGGAGGAAAAATATATTTTAAAAAGTTTTAAAAGATATGGGAAAATAATAAAAGTGATAAAAGTGCGACGCAAGAAGACATGTGGTAAGGTGGAGATTTTCCATAATTAAAATAATAGGCAAGTTAGAATCAACTCATTCTCTTTTAAACTGCTCCTCTCTGTGGGCCGCATCCTCCCTCCAATACCATATGGTATGGTATGGGGGGTTAATGGGGAGTATATTATAATCACATGTAAAAGATGAAGGAGAGAAGAGGATTGATTGCTGTTTAGAAAGGGCATCTCTCGTGACCCTGAGTGCGAGCAGAGGTGAAACCCCCAGGATGCATCGCCCACAGATTGGCCCACGTTCCCCTCTTCTCCACCCGGCCTTCACATTTTTCCCTATCCCTCATTTATTTCCCCACTCATCTCCCACTCACTCCCATTTTTAATGATCTCTTCCCCAATTTACTCTCCCCTTCTCTATCTTCCACAGCCGGCTCCCGAACTATTTAAAAAAACAAACCCTTCTTCCGCAAGCTGAATCCCATATAACCCTCTCTCACAAACATCCATAAATGCCACAATGGAAAACGCAGATGTTTTGTGTTTGTCTCTGTACGTCCTTCCACTTTCTGCTCTCTGTATAAAGACTCCGCCTTCTACTCCCCCTTTTACCCATTCCCTTCTTTCTTCTCCTCATAATTTTGCATGGATTTTGGAAAACAGGGGACCTCCGACAGTTCCAGCGACGAATATGACCCCCCGCCGCCACAACAACATCACCATCATCATCATCCCACCGATAATGACCCCACTAAACGCCCCTACGAGTGCACATTTTGTAAGCGTGGCTTCACCAATGCTCAAGCCCTCGGTGGCCACATGAACATCCACCGCAAGGACCGTGCCAAACCCAAACACCGCAACTTCACTCATTCCTCTTCTTCTTCTCCTCATTCCAACGACCAATTATTCCCTCCCCTTTCCACCCAACCCAACTTCCCCTATTACCCCCCGCCGCCGCAGCCGCCGTCGTCTTACCGGATGTACTTTGACACCTCCGCCACCAACTTCCCTATTCACCCCCAGATCAGATCGCCCGGTGTCGGCAATCAAGAGCTTCTCGGAGCCGATCTCAGCCTCCAAATTGATCAAACCAGGGGTGTCTGGGAAAATGAAGAAGTCGATTTGGAGCTTCGACTCGGGCATGAATATCGCTGATCCAATCTGACGACGACAAAGAAGAAGAGGAGATCCAGATGGGTGCGTTATTTTTCAAGTTTTATTGTACAGCGATGGTGATAATAAGGGGAACGTGGTTTTGAATTTGTTTTCTTGAAATGTTTTGTATTACCTGCTCGGCTCTGTCTAATTTTGTCATCTTTTCTCAGAGCTAGCTATTAAAAACACAATCTTCAGCATTGTTAAATTAAAACCTCTTCTTTTGCACTCTTCATACAGTAGTTAATTAAAAGTCTCCTAACCAAGATTTCCCGCTCCAAAAAGTATCAAACTATATGAATCATGTTTTAAATAATTAAAGTTACTTTTGCATTTAGAAGTTGAGTTCTAAGGTTTCACTATGAAAAAAGTCACTTTTTTTCGACCTTAAAATTTATTGTGATTTGTTTGTAGCCATGTTAGAGTAGTTAATATTGTAACAAAGCAGAAGCAAGATCGATCGCATTCACACACTCGTAAACATGGATTAAACAAAGATTTACTTGGTTTAAAGAGAATAAATTTCTTTATATCTACCGGTAGCAACCAATGTCAATAATTAAAGTGTTGGCAAAGTGTATATCACTCTCACACTACTACAAAGTCTCTCGACAAAGTGACAGACACTCAAACTCAACCAAACTCCACGCCTCTCAACTACCCTAAACAATCATTTAGATAAGCAAAAAAGCATTAATGTCATGCATAAATTAAAATGGGAGATGAATCATTAAAATGGGAGATGAATCAAAAGAGTGAACCAAATAAACGAGAGATGAATCAAAAACATGAATGCTCAGAAGATATATGAACTTATTATTCGTGCCAACTTATATCAATAAAATGTGTGAAATGTAGTCTAAAAATGACAGGAAGGAAGGGATGATGATGAAGATAGGTTGGAGATTCAAAAGAATGTGGGCGAGGAGCGGGACCAATGAAGGGGTTTTAGTTCTCGTGATGGCCCAAAATCGGCCCAGCATTTACTGGTTTCGGAAATGGGAAGTGTCAATTTCCCATAAATGCCCAAAATCGGTCCACCATTTACAAAATTGAATGTGTATGAGGATTTATTTCAGTAAAAAAAAAAATATATATATCTATTGTCGAATTTGGGACATCCAAGGACGACGAAGAGGACATTGTAAAAGAAAGCGTCCGACAGTGCCCTCAGCCCGAAGACCCAAACATCCTCTGCCGTTGCACATCAGTCGGCCCGTCTCCTACCTCGGACTCACAACGTTTGACATACCACCAAATTAGGGGCCCAAACAACAGTGGATCCCTTGTTTTCTTCTCTTTAAATTCTTTTTTCTTTTTAACACTTTTCCTTTTATGACGTAATAAAACTTAATGCCCAAATTTTATAACAGAAAAGTCGTAATTGTTCTTTCAAATTTCTAAAGGCCCAATTGGTGGAAGATTTGATCATGAAAGAAACCCTAAACCCTAATGCAGGATGGAATGGGTGCGGGGATATGTGGCATGATGAAGATCATTGCTCACTATAAGACCCTTCAAACCTTCCCCTCTCACCCCAAACCCTCACTAATGGACCCTCTTACTTCCTACACATGGGATGTTGGGATGTTGCAGTTGCATGTGCATTTTTGCAGACTCCCCCACTACTTTTTTTCTTCTTTATTCCGCGCTCCTCCCTATCAAATTCGGTCGATTTTAGCATAATTCACTTGATTAGATTAGAGCATATCGAGCATAAACTTTATAATTTTAAATGAAAGTTGCACAAACTCCACTACTTGGCTCATGTTAGGATGCTCAATTAATATGAAAACTAATGTTTGATTCATGAAATAAGTAATTTTTTTTTTGAATAATTTAATTAATTTAATTGTAAAACTTTTATGATTAAACCTGAATTTTTTTTTTTTTTTTTTTTTGTGTAGAGAAAGTGGCAACACGCGTTTCGGGGGGAAAATTGTGGCCACGGACTTATGTGGGTTTGATTTAAACATCACATTAAATAAAAGAAAAAGCGGAAAATAGAAATAATAAAATAATGACACGTGTGAAAGGATATATCATTATCAATGTGGGAATAAATTGGCATTTAATGAGTTGTGATGGTTGATTCAATGTCTCTCCCTCTCGTTTTTTAAATTAATAATAAAACTAAAAAGAAAAACAGTGACATTTTATAAATTTTTATATAATTTAAGCTAAAAAATTTATATATTTTGGAAAAAAAAAAAAACAATAACGTAGGAAGTTAAAATTATCCAACGGCTGATGAACCGTTCATTGAATGCACTAAAAGGTGAAGAGAATATGGAAAGGTGCATGGTTGAGAATTTTGGAACTTTGACTAACCCATTATTCAAAATTAATTTTATCCTTTTTTTTTTTTCTTTTTCTTTTTCTCATTTTAAGTAAAGATAATGTTAAAAACGAAACCGTTTTGTAAAGCCCAGAACCCAAATACCTATATTTCCTAATCTTCTGAAATTGTAAATTTTGTTCTTTTTTTTTATTTTTTTATTTACAACTAGTTTATATAATTGGGCACTTCAATTTGATTAAAGTAATCCAATAATAAATGTACCACATAATAATTTATTAATGAAATATTATCCAAAATATCTAAATTGTGATAAATGCGCAATATGGAGACATCTAAATTCCACATTCAAGAAATATGGTCAAAGAAGTAATTGGACGGCAATGGCTAATCTGATAAACAATGATTATGTTATGTCTTTTTACATATATATATATATAAGTTGTCAAAATGGTGGAGCATGAATTTGATGTTTCTTGTTCCTCCATCAACACAACCCTCCAATTTTAAATTCCACCCTTCATTCTCTGGTTAGATAAATAGGGCCGGAGATGAAATTATATTATCCATCTGGCCCGGTTCATTTACACATGGGTTGGTTATGAAATATAATATTAGATTTGATATAAAATTATATGGAAAGAAAAAGGATTGCGGGAAGGGGATCGGGATCGGCTACCACTTGAAGAAAAAAACGCGGGACATACAGATTTGGACGGTTCCATTTTTAGAATGTGATTTGGATCTCCATCTCTCACCGCCAAAACAATTTAAAAATCTTTATAACTCAATTTATCCTAAACAATTTTTATAAATATTTTAATTCCCTTTCATTTACATTATATTCTTTACTTAAATTGTTTTAAATTATCTAAAATTAAATATATGGTATTCCTAAAATAAAAATTGTATTTTGTGACCCATTTGAGTGGGATTGGATCAAATTATATGGAACCATAAAAATTAACCTAATCAGCAGGCCCTTAGGCCAGTTCAAAAGATAATAAATGAGTTATGAGTGTTGAAGTTGAGGAAGTAGGAATAGAGCTGAGAGAGAGGAATTAAGAAAGAAAAGGTTGGGCCAATGGAAACCAAAAATGAGGGAGGAAAGGCATTGGGCCAAAGAGGAGCCTGGGGGAAGAGGGGGGAGCATACGTGGCAAATATAAAATAATTATTATTTAAAAGAAAAAAAGGGAAAAAAAGGGCAGGTTGCGTTTAGGGGAGAGAGAGAGAGAGAGAGAGAGAGAGAGAGAGAGAGAGAGAGAGAGAAATATAAAAACAAAAATATATTGGGAGATTTATAAGGAAGCAGAAGGGCGTCTAAGTTCTCTTCATGTAACACCCACAGGGCCCCACACCCCTCTCTCCTTGTCCTTCTTCAATTCCTTCCTTTCCTTTTCCTTTTCCTTTTCCTTCTCCTCGTTTCCGAAACAACGGCGCAAACACTCTGCGTTTTCCTCTCCTTCTCTGCCTCTCTCCCCCCATCTTCTTCACCTCTCTCTCTCTCTCTCTCTCTCTCTCTTCAAAACCCTTTTTACTCTGTGTTTCAATTGTCAAGGGCAGGGAGAGAGAAACCCCATCACTCCCCACTTCGCGAATCACACACACAAGAGTGTAGGGCTTTGCCTTCTTTTCTTTTTCTCTTCCCCTCTTTTTCGACTCCTCATTCTACCTGCCTATACTATAAGCTCTACAACTCATCTCTCAAACAAGATCTGATTTCCTTTTTCTTTTCATTTCTGTCAATTGTGTCTTCAATCGCTTCTTACTCATGCCTTGGCTTGCTTTTCTCCTGTAATCCTGTTTTTTCTTCAACATAAATTTGTGCTTTCTCTCCTGCCTTAATCACTTACTCTGGGGAACAACTCATATTCTGGGATTCCTCGATTGATTTCGGTTCCTGTTTGCTGGGTTGGGTTTAAATGGACGGAAGCTGGGATGGATTGGATTAATGGATGAGGGAGATGGGATTGCCTACCGTCTGACCTCTCTGCATGGGCTGGAATGCTAAGATCTGAACCTGGATGTGAATGGAATCTGATGTATTGGCGACTTCTTGCTTTTCCCTCTTCAGGTTTTTATTTTATATTTTTTTTATCTTCTTTTTCTGTTTTGCATCCTTATCGTTTGTACTTCTCTGATGGTGGAGGGTTGGTCGGTGTGGTTTCTAATTTCTTGATAATGCTAGTTGATTTTCTCTTTACCTTAAGAGGAACGTCGATGGGGAAGTTTAAATCGGGGTGGGGATGGGGGGGTTTTGTTTCTAGGTAGAAGGGCACTGATACTTAGGTTGAATGAGGACTGAAAATCTTCCACTTGGCTGATGTGGGTTCTCTGGTTTTTGTATTTTGTTTCCAGGAAATGGGAATTGGAGATGCGTGTGTTGTTGTTATAGTTGAGGCCAAGTGCGACACCGTTATCGGTAAGTCGTTGGGGTTTGAGTGTCTCGATTTTTGGGCTTAAATGGATTGAAGAATTTTGGGCTTTGGATGCAATGTTCAAGGCATTGCCATCTGGGTTTCTGATTTTGTTATTACTGGCATCTGTTTCTGCTGCCGACAACGGATTTTCGCGATGTAATTGTGATGATGAGGGTAGTTTATGGAGCATCGAGAGCATTTTGGAGTGTCAGCGTGTGAGCGATTTCTTGATTGCTGTGGCCTACTTCTCCATTCCTATTGAGCTTCTCTATTTCGTTAGTTGCTCCAATGTACCCTTCAAATGGGTTCTATTTCAGTTCATTGCCTTCATTGTTCTATGTGGATTGACCCATTTGCTCAATGGCTGGACTTATGGCCCCCACTCCTTCCAGTTAATGCTAGCTCTCACTGTCTTCAAAATCCTCACCGCTCTGGTTTCCTGTGCTACTGCTATAACCCTCATCACACTCATTCCTTTGCTTCTCAAGGTGAAGGTGAGAGAGTTTATGTTGAAGAAGAAGACAAGGGATCTAGGAAGAGAAGTTGGAATGATATTGAAGCAGAAAGAAGCAGGCTTACACGTTCGGATGCTTACCCAAGAGATCCGCAAATCGCTCGATCGACATACGATACTTTACACGACCATGTTTGAGTTGTCTCAAACTTTGGGTTTGCACTACTGTGCAGTTTGGATGCCCAATGAGAACAAGACGGTGATGAATTTGACTCACGAGTTGAAAGATAGGAGCTTCTCAAATGGATACAATGTCTCTATACCAATAAGTGATTCTGATGTTATTAAAATCAAGGGCAGCGATGGCGTTAACATTCTTGGGCCTAATTCAGCACTTGTTGTTGCTAACTGTGGTGAGTCTGATGAACGGGGACCGGCAGCAGCGATTAGGATGCCGATGCTACGTGTTTCCAACTTTAAGGGAGGAACTCCTGAGATAGTTCCGACTTACTATGCAATTTTGGTTTTAGTTCTCCCTGGTGGTCAACCTAGGTCTTGGAGTAACCAGGAACTTGAGATAATAAAGGTGGTTGCTGACCAGGTGGCCGTAGCTCTCTCCCATGCCGCGCTTCTGGAGGAGTCCCAGCTTATGAGAGAGAAACTGGCCGAGCAGAATCGAGCACTGCAGCAGGCCAAGGAGAATGCATTGATGGCAAGCCAAGCTAGAAACTCGTTCCAGAAGGTAATGAGTGATGGGATGAGAAGACCTATGCATTCCATCATGGGTTTGCTTTCGATGTTGCAGAATGAGAGTATGAACGATGACCAAAGAATTATACTCGATGCAATGGTGAGAACTGGCAATGTTGTATCTACATTGATAGATGATGTTATGGAAGACCCAATTAAGGATAGTGCAAGGTTTCCGTTGGAGTTGGATATGAGATCTTTTAGGTTACATTCAATGATAAAGGAGGCAGCTTGTCTTGCCAAGTGCTTGTGTGCATATAAGGGCTTTGGTTTTTCCTTTGAAGTTCAGAGGTCTTTGCCCGATCATGTCATGGGCGATGAAAGAAGGGTTTTTCAGGTGCTTTTGCACATGGTTGGTAGCCTATTGTTAAATGACATCAACCAAGGAGGAGGATACGCTTTGTTTCGGGCTGTGGCGGAGAGTGGAAGTCAGGGAAGGAATGACCAAAGATGGGGTAACTGGAGACAAAGCTCTTCTGATGGGGATGTGTTTATCAGATTTGAGGTTGGGATAAACAAGAATAATTCTCAATCGAAGGGCTCTATACCGAATGTGGTGTCCGGTGATGGGAGATACGCCAGTGACGGAGCCGAGGAACGCTTGAGCTTTACCATCTGCAAGAAGCTTGTTAAGGTGAGTTGTCTGTATAATCCTTGTCCTTCTCTTTTGAACTTCATTGAAACTACAGACGTTGCATTTTGAAGCTTTGGATTTGTCGTGCTAAATTGTAAATTTTGTTGATGGGGATTTATTACTGGCAGTTGATGCAAGGGAATATATGGGTAATCCCTAATCCTCAAGGATTTACACGAAGCATGGCACTGGTTCTTCGTTTTCAACTCCGGCCCTCCATAGCAGTGGCCATGCCCGAGACTGGCGAGTCGTTTGAGCATCCACACTCCAACTCCATCTTCAGAGGATTGCAAGTTATTTTAGCAGATGGTGACGATATGAACAGAGGTGTAACACGAAAAATGCTGGAGAAGTTGGGGTGCAACGTGATCGCTGTTTCTTCTGGATATGAATGTCTAACAGTGATGGCACCGGGGGGTTCATCAATCCAAGTGGTGCTGTTGGATCTTCATATGTCAGAATTAGATGGTTTTGAAGTTGCAACGAGGATCAGAAAGTTTAGAAGCCAGAATCAGAGGCCAGTGATCATTGCATTAACAGCAAGCGCGGGTGAAGACTGGGAGAGATGCGTGCAGATCGGGATGAACGGCGTGATTCGAAAACCAGTTCAGTTGGAAGGAATCGCCCATGAGATACGTCGGGCATTGGTGCAAGCAAACAAGGTTGTGTGAGGGAGGGAGGAAGATGAATGTTTTATTATTATTATTATGTTGATAGAGGGAGAGAGTGAAAATGGTATAGAATAGTTGTGGTTGGGGCCACTCTGTTTTGGTTATGTTGAAAAGAAATGGAACAAATTGGATGAATGGAACCGAATTTTCTTCTGAATCTCATGTAGCCTTCTACTTTGCTCTCATTTTTTTATGTCCTGGATTCTATTCAGACATTGTTTGGGTAAAAGGTAGGCAGGCCTATTGGGCTTCAAGCCCTTTCAGAAGTAGCCAGCCATATGGGCTGGATCTACTACACTCCAATCCCCTTTTACGACATTGGCCCACAAACTGCATTGGCAGCCCACATTATTATTATTATTATTACTTTCTTTTTTTTCTTAGATACCCAATAGGCTAATACAAACTAAACTACCTCTGTGAATAAAGGGTTTAGAATCATTAACAATATATATGCAATTCACATTTTTAAATATTCCAGTAATTAATAATAATTCTTTATGTTGGGTCAACCAAATCAACCAAAACAATGGGAAACAAAAACGTTCTCATTATTTTTTTAATAAATAAACGAGTAGGTAAAATGGATGATGCATATAAAGAAACAACAACAATTTTTTTATTTTTTTATTTTTTTAAAAACCTGGAATTCAATTTCATATTTTCTAATCCATCACGACTGACTGTTATTCACTTATTGCATTCTTAAAATATTATTTTATTTAATTTGCCACGGTACAGACCCGGGTTCGATTCCCGGCTGGTGCATTGCCTTTTGTTTTTAGTTGCTTAGGGTTTAGGGGTAGAAGAGAAAGGGAATTGGTTTGGAAAGAAGGCCGAGTTGAGAAAGGTGAAGGACAGACATTCAGAGACACAGACAGAAGCAGCAACAACTCTCGCACGTGGGAGAAAAAAAAAAAAACATAGTGGGGGCAGGGTCAGGGGGCACACGTGGGAGGTGGGAATATGTTTTGTCGTTTGTGGGAAGGGGAAACAGGGAGTGGGCCTCACAAGGATTAGGCATTGGATCTTTGCAAAATAGGAAATATTACTTTTCTTTTGTAACTTTAATGGGAAAAAAAAGCTATGTCATTTTTTAAAGCATCATTTTGTCACATCAATATCCCTCCCATTTCTACACCCTTCATTTCTCTATTATTTTCATCCTAATTTCTTCCTCAACTCCCTTAAGATGCTTCATAATCAATATAATCGATAGAAGTAACGACACATACATTCAAAAAATTTTACGACACCTGAAAATTCATATTAATAGTGGTTTCAATTCCACTATTATATTCCTAAATAATAGAGAACACGATTCAAATTGAATCAATTTACTTTGATTCTTTTTATGTTTATTATCTTTATTTATTCATTGCATTATTCATAATAGTACATATTCATCTTACTCAAGACGATAATGCGATAATATTCTTCCATTAACTAAAAATTCTAATTTTGTTCGCCTCTAATCAACATAGAATCAAATGTATTTGTCAACTAACGCAATAAAATAAAGAGGGAGAGAAGGTAGTAATGGGTAAGGTTGATGGATATGAAAGGAAAAGGCAAAACAAAGGTGTCCCACTAACCATACCAATTGGGCGGTGTGCGTTTCATTAGTTTTGTTTTGGTTTAATGGGTTACATTCGGCTTTCAATATACAATAATTTTAGATTAGGTTGCAAAAAGGGGTGGGGGGCAAGTGTTTATGAAATGAAATTCAGTGTACAAATTAAAGTAAATGAAATCAAGTTTTTGTGTCTGTTTCTTCATCTCTATCCAATCTCCTTTTGACCATAATTGTGATTGCTTTTTGGATGTTTCAAATCCCTTCTTCCCCACACATTAATGCATATCTTCAACACAGTCAATGCTCAAACAAGTGGCTAGGGAAAACCATATCTATAGACATATATATATATATTTTGGTACAACAATCAACCTTAATCAAATGGTTTGGTGAGATACTGAGGTCACCCATGATGATAATATATACTTAACCCTATTTGCTAATATAATATTGTAATCACATTTTAACACCATACCCTAATCAAACTCACCAGCGTCCTATTGGTTGACCGATGCTACCCCTAATCTATCATCTTTCAGTATAATCTTGTTTCTTTCATCTTAATTTCTGTATGATCTTTGGTTAATTCATTGAATGTGAAGAAGAAAAACAAAAGAAAAGTAGTTTAGTGATACAATGCCCCTTTAATTTCGTTCTAATTGTCTGATTCATTTTGTCATTTCTCATTTGTTAGCTTGTGTTGGGTCCTTTATTGGTATCTAATTAGTGTTTCTCTTCCAATTTAAATATTCAAATATATGTTAGGTGAGAATTCAAACCTTCCTATCAATTAAGGTTTTTTTTAATCATTATATTCTCAGTATCAATCTCATTTAGACTTGGTCTCGGTTCACCTCATTTACTACTACACCTTCAATCAATACTCTGAATTCATTACATCCAAAGTAGGGTTTTATGAACATGGCTAAGAATGCAAATGAAAACTAACAACAACATTGTAATTATAATGCATGAAGAAATTAATAGCTAGAATTAAATACAACTTGTAATGCTTTACAAATCTCAAATCAAATGATGTATTAGCCATAACATAAAAATAGCGAAGAAAAAACACACCACAACTGAAAAGACAACCCAATTATCTTGTTTATTTATCAATCCCAATCAAAAAAAAAAAAAAAAAAAAACATCCCTCCTTTAATTCTCTCTCGCTTTGTTTTTTTGTTTTTTTTTTTTAATTTTCATCAGGAACCCTAATTGTTGAATAGATCATCATCATCATATCATGTTCTTTGTCTAGTTAGGCTAAATAATTTGAAATTTCAATATGGTGGCCGGACATAAGCGTACCCGTCGTGCCCAAGCTGAACTCCGTTGGGCATCATATCCGGAAGTAAATTATAGAGAGGCAAAGTCGGTTCCGGCATCCCACTCCCCATCTGCCCTCCTCCACTGCCTCTAATTTCCGGCGGTGGGCTTCTACCACCGCCGTGTGAAGCGGAGCCACTGCCAACTTCATGGTCGTCGGGATCTTCAAGAGGCAACCTTTCATATGTCGCATTAGCAAAAGTAGCAGCAATTACCATAATGGGTCCAGCAGCTACAAGCGACCCAACAACGCTACCGCCGACAACCTGCCCTTGACCGCCGGACAAGTAAACGGTCAGGCCAGTGGACCCAGGTGGGGCCGGGCCTGGTAAAAACGCGCCGGTTAAAGAAAGAATCTCGAACCTTCCTTGGAGTGGCATTACGGAGCCAGGGGCAGCGGGCTGACGCAAAGTGACGTTAGCAACCAAACCCGTTGCACTGAGAACACAGACGCCACGCTGGCGTTTACGGGCGAATTGAGCGATGGAATCGGCCACGTCAGATCCCGCAGCGACCTCTAGGACGTAGCTTCTAAGGGCGTTGGGACTGTCACGCGTGACGAAGATAGGCGGTTTGGGTTTGTTCTTAGATCCAGGTGGACGGCCTCTTGGCCTTCGAGTTCCAGCCTCGACCGCCCCTTCTGTAGGCTCGTCACGGTTGTTGTCGTCGTCGTCGTCTCGACTGCCGCTTCCACCGCCGCTGTTTTCATCGCTTTGTTTGTAAATAGGCGAGTTGATTGCTGTGGGGTGATGATGATCCACTCCCGACAGCCCCACCTGCGTTGTCCACCAAGGATTCGCCAGACTTCAATTAATCGATCCCTCAATCTAAATTTTTTTTTAAAAAAAAAAGATTAATTCTGAGAGAGGAGAAGAAAATGGAATGGAGGAGTAGCAAAGAAAGAAGAATAAACCCAGAGATGGGAACAACCAAACAAATTATAATATTGTGCAAATTTTGGGCCTATAACAACCAAACAAATTAAATTATTTGATTCATCTATTTATTTATTTATTTATTTATGTAAGTGGAAAACGTAGTCTTTGTTTATAATATATATATATATATATATATATAAGAAATGGTGTGATGATCAGCACTGCTTTTAGGGGTTCTTGGAAATTAGGGTTTGGTGGGTGGCGTGCGCGTGGGAAGGGGTGACCTATGACAACCACTTTTGTTTTTGTTTCTGTTCTTCTCGAAACAAGATAAATGGGCCTCCCCTCCCCCCATTATCCTCCTCTTTAATTGGCCCATTTCTTACCCACTTTCACTCCAATATCCAAATATTACATAATTCAATTTACCTAATACGAAAATGTTAAACTAAGTTCTGGGGGATGGAATCTTTGTTTTTAGAGGAACAAAAAATCATTTCTTTTGAAAAAGGAGAAGTGACAGTAAGTTGACCAATTGATATGAATTAAAAAAAAAATGAGGATAAGATTTGAAAAACTTGTGTGTTTATTAATAACTAGAAGTCCATCCTTAGTTTTCCGCGTGATTCGTTATCGTTTCTTTATTTTATATGAATCAAGTTGGAATCACCCCCACACAATTTTCAAACAATTACAAAATGGAAAATTCAATCCAGAGAAGCTTTATACATACACATTGTTTCGTGGATTAAGTATATATATGTGTATATATTCAGACCGGCACAAAGGGGGTGCCCATTGGGAGTGGCCCATCATACAACGGACACGCCGGGTGTTGCCACTTGGTAACGTTTAGCCCTTTGGTCTCTTCCCTCGCCTTATTCTCACCCATCAACAACACATCTTGGCTTGAATTACCACAAGGTGAAGCTGATACAAGAGGGGTCAACAACGGTATAGCCACGTTCCAATTCGACGCTCGGTTTATCACAATGGATGCCGGAGCCTGGCTCTGTAGCCGTGTCGGCGGGGTGTTTCTTCTCTCTGAACCAGCCATTTTTTTTTGTCTGAAGATTGGAGTGGGTAAGAAAACACAATTGTGGAAGAAGCTTAGAGAGAGAGAGGAGTGAGTGATTTCTCAGATTCAGGTACGGAGATTTAAGGGTTAAGAGAGATTGGTCAAAATTCAAAGGTTGAGTTGGCCATGTCATTGACTGTTTCTGAAAATCCTAAAAAAAGAGTTTGGTTTACCGGACACCTGAAATCTCTATATTCCACGTGGAGACGTAGGATTCGGTGATGCTGGACTAATTACTTACGTGACCGATCATGTACACGTGTATGGTCTACATTTAGCGCTTTAATTGGGTATGGTTGGCCAATCGCTGTCTCAAAAAATAGACTTTTTTGCTGCTGACTTTACACAAAATGAGGGCCACGCTCATTGGACTTCTAATCTTCTGATGCAATAATATAATATTTACCACTAATTTCCACGTAATATAAATGAATAATAAGTTCTGTTCATCAAAAAAAGCATCTTGACCTCTTCAATCCTCGCCGTCCAAATTTCCTCGTCAGTGAGGGCAGCCTGGACTTGTTGCATCCATTCCTCCACGGTGTCGTCTCCACGTGGTCAAGTCCATTACAAATTTTGACTTTTGACTTTTGATAAACTTTGACTCAGTTTCTTTATAACGTCTAATTTGATATGGATGGTCAGAAGATTTATAAAAAAAACCACCTTCATAGTGAATTTTTGACCAATTGTGCACTTCGTGTTTTCGTCTCGTTGAACCCACTCGATAACTTTTTTGTTCGAGAGTTCTATTGACATGACTAAGTTAAATAAAATGGTGTGGTATTAAGTGCATTAAAGAATCGATTAGACAAAATTAAAAATTTGATAGTCGAAGTGCTTGGGCCTAACGCTTTCTTGATCTTATTTATTTACGCAACAAAAAAGTTGAATAGACCATTTGCATCAAACGACATGTGCACTCTAGAGAAGCGTGGCGGTGTCTTCATCCTGACCCTCACCGGCGACAACGAGCACTGGATCGGCCCCACCTTCATTTCCTCCTTCCTCTCTCTTCTCGCCCAAGTCAAGTCCCAAGCCACTCGCGGTTCAGTCCTCCTCACCACTTCCCATGGTCGCTTCTTCTCCAACGGCTTCGACCTTCCCTGGGCCCGAACCGCCGCCTCCAAATCCGCCGCTACAGACCGCATACTCCACCTCGTCCACATCTTCAAGCAAGTCGCCGCCGCTCTTCTCTCTCTCCCCATGCCCACCATCGCCGCTGTCTCCGGCCATGCCTCCGCCGCCGGTTTCATTCTCGCTCTCTACCACGATTACCTGCTGATGAGGCGCGACAAAGGTTTCCTCTACATGAGCGAGGTCAGTGGTTATTTGCTTTCTTTTTTTTTTCTTATTTAAAAATTTTATGTTTAATTATATAAAATAGTCATCATAGATTCTTTTAAAATTTGAAATGTTTCATATCCATTTTTTTTTAAAAGTATATAAATTGATTAATTATTTTAAAAATCTTGAAATTATATTTTCAAATTAAATAGTCGTAAGTAATATACATACACCTTATAATTTTGACACATCAACTATTAGTTGATTTCCATTATTTATTTTAATTGACAATATATTTTATAAAATAATTTTACATTTCAAAATTTTTTAGACCAAATTTAAATTTCGAATACATAATTGAAAATATTCAAAATTTAAAGACACAATTAAGAAATAAATTATAAATTTTGGTGGGTTCTTAAATTTTTAAAATTATAAATTTAGTTTATCAATTTTTTTTTTTAAAGTCAATGAATTAAACTTTTATTGACTTATTAAACATCAACCATCACAGTTAAAAAAATAATAATAATAAATAAATAGTATCATGTTTAAGATAAATGTTTGCTTAATCCACCCCACCGAGAAGATGTGAGAGTTCTCTTATTTATAATTATTTACACAATTTACCAATAATATGGAAATAGCAATAAAAGAAAAGAATACTAAATGAATACAATATATTTTCCTTTAATAAAATGACAAATATGGCAAGCCGTAATATAAGACAAATATCTAGATATTTACTTTATAATGAATGGTCAACTATCCATAATATTTAATACCGATATTTAACATCATATTAAACTAGTGCTAGGACATTGGCATTAATATCCTATTAAATTCACTAATATCGTGTTAGGTTGGCATTAGAAAGAAAGGAAAAAAAAAAAAAGGATATTACCATAAATATTATATTAAATTATTATTGAAACGAGCTTAAAAAATATTATGATTTAGTAAGATAGTGACTAATATATTTGTAAATTTTGTATTTTGTAGTTAATAAGTTTATAAACTTTAACCAATAGGTTTAATAATTTTCCTAAATTTTCATTTATGCATCTAAAATAAAATTGTGATCTAAAATTTTAAAATTTCTTATCAATATTAAATAAGAAATAAAACTATACCTCTAACTTTTTGGTAATGAACTTTAAAAAATCCATTAAATAATCAAAATAAAAATGTTTATAATTTGATTAGTTAAAATATTTATAATTTTAGCAAAAAGGTTGGAAATTTGGTAGACAATTTAAAAATAAAAATTTGAAATTAAGGGATTTAATAAATAAAAAAAAATAAAATTGTATTTCATGATTTCATACACGTATTTGATAGTATATTTATAAATTTTATTAATGAGCTTCATTATATATTTACAACCCATAAAATTAGTTATAATTGTATACCAAATATTAGGTGGAAAATAAATTACTATTAATTAAATTAGGCACACTTTTTTATTAAAAATGTGTATAATTAATGTTTCGCGATATTCTATTGTTAATTTAACAAAAATTTATTGAATATTAAATTATTGTTTTACAATATCTATAATTTATAATCTATTATATTATACATTATTTTCTTAATTTAACAAAAATTAATGGTTTACTTTAAAAAAAATTATCTATTTTTAAATATAATTATCAATATTAAAATTTTTAATTCAAAATCCATACTTACTAAATAGTTTTTTAAAAAGGCTCATGCAAAATGGAAGTGGGTTGAACTTAAGGTGTACATCCAATTCGAACTGAGTCCTTATTTTAAGTGTTGGGTTGGATTTAAAAGGATTTTGGGTCTGAGTTAGGGTCGTTGTTTAAAATCCGATTCGGATTGAGTTGGGTTTAGTTTGAAATTTAAATTATTGGGTATCCCGACCCAACTTGAAAACTTTAGAAAAAAAAAAAAAAATGAAATAGACCCATTCCCACACTGTCTAAGCCCATGAGTCATTGTCTGCGTCTTACCTTGGCGTGGCTACACTTTGCACACTGTTTCTCTACGAACTGTCTCTCTCTTTGCTCTTTGACCATAAGTTCGAGACTTTGTCGTGCAGCAGCGTTCGTCCTCATCCTTGAGGGTAATTAGGTAAGTGAAATGAAGTCTCGACTCTCGCTCTCGTAGTCTCACACACTCACATCACAACGTTAGTCTTCGTTGTTCGTCATTTGACTCCTCTCGGCTTTCTGTGTGTGTCGTTGTTCGACTTCTTACTCTCGTTTAGTCTCTATGTGTCATCAAGCGTCGATATCGCTTGCCTCTATTTCTCTGTTGGATTCTTTTCTCAGTTCCCATTTCTCTGCTCAAATTTGTCTCTGTGTTTTTCGTCGAACGTCGTTGCTGACTTTCTCTCCACTTGACACTTTGTTTCACTTCTGTCGAACTTCTCCACTTTGTGTTTGTCGTCGGATTTCTCTGCTTAATGCTCCGACCTAAACCCAATCCAAAAATAAAAAGTTGAGTTGGATTGAGTGGTGAAAATTTTTGAGTTAGGTTGGATTACGAATCCAACCATCCTGAACAATCGTGTTGGTTTCAAAAAATCTCCCAACCCAACACAATCCGAGAACATGTACAACCTAGAATCCTCAATATTCTGAAAATAACTAATAAACACTTCAATATTTTGACTTTTTTGAGGATTTGAAACTGCATGCATCCACAAATTTGAAAGTAATTTAACCGTGAACATATAATCAAATCACCATTTATTTATAGTGCCATGAATTATAGTGTAAAACTCAGACGAGTGACTACGAAACATTGACATTATAATTTGTTCATATGCTTGACAAGATTGACATGGGGTTACCTTTCCCGGATTACATTGCGGCGTTGATGAGGTCAAAGATCAGTTCAGCTTCGGTCCGGCGGGACGTGCTGCTGGCGGGGATGAAGATCAACGGTGAAACAGCGACAAAGTTGGGAATTGCAGACGGTGCGTACAACAGCGAGGATACGCTGATGGATGCGGCGGTGGCAATGGCGGAGACGTTGGCGAAGAGGAAGTGGGATGGAGAAGTATACGCAGAGATTAGAAAGAGTTTGTATCCTGAAATGTGTTCGCTATTAAATGAATTGAATTCAAAGATGTAAACAGGCAAGGTAAAAGGGAAGTATAGTTGCATTCTATGTGTCGTTTTGGTGGACCGGTTGCAAAATAAATTAATAACTTACCTAAATCATTTAATCTAAATTGTTTGTTTGGAGACAAGTGAGTAACAGTATTCTATTCAATGCTATAAAATACTTAGTCTATTTTACATGATGATCATAGGTGACTTAATATTAATCGAGCTATGAATTGATGTTTGCGAAGGATTGTCCTTTTGATTTACTAGGTGAGAATGATTTTAACAGTTGATGGTTTAATATGCTTTAACATTTTGGAGACTTGTCCGAGTATATAGATGAGTAGTTTCCTTAAGCACCACTTTCAGGAGCTCGAGATGAACATGGTTAGTGATTGAATTATAAACACATTATTTATCAGAGAAAAAAAAAATCAAATTTATATTTGGTATGCTATTTATGTAGTCCAGTAGTGATAATGAATTCAAGGAAAATTTTGAATTGGAAGAAAATCTTGATAAGATTGAATAGTCTATGAGTCCGAACGCTATTTTATTTTTGATTTGGAGATAAATAGTGTGATATTTGGTTGAGTGCAGAGGTAGGATTAGAAGATCAACCTTCCAAAGATGTGCACGGTCGAGAAGCGGGGCAATCTCTTCATCCTAACTCTCACCGGCGATGACGAGCACCGCCTCAGCCCCTCCTTCATCGCCTCCATCCTCAAAGCTCTTTCCAAAGTCAAGTCCGAAGCCTCTCCAGGCTCCGTTCTCATCACTACTTCCCATGGAAAATTCTTCTCCAACGGTTTCGATCTCTCCTGGGCTCAAGCTGCCGGCTCTGTTTCTGCCGCTGCCGAACGCCTCCACCACATGGTCCAGATCTTCAAGCCCGTTGTCGCTGAACTCCTTTCCTTTCCTATGCCCACAATCGCCGCCATCGCCGGTCACGCCGCCGCGGCCGGCTTCTTATTAGCTCTCAGCCACGATTATTTGATCATGCGGAGCGATCGAGGCGTTCTGTACATGAGTGAAGTAGATCTAGGGCTAACTCTGCCCGATTATTTCTCGGCGCTGTTTAAATCGAAGATCGGCTCGAGCTCTGTCCGCCGCGATGTGTTACTGACGGGAATGAAAGTGACAGGCGAACCGGCGGTAAGGATGGGGATCGTCGAATCGGCGCATGAAGGCGCGGACGGCGTCATGAAGGCTGCCGTAAGGCTCGGGGAACAGTTGGCGGAGAGAAACTGGAACGGTGAACCCTACGCGGAAATCAGGAAAAGTCTTCACCCTGAGATCTCTCGGCTGCTTGGATTGCCGGAAAAGGTCTTCTCGATTTCTAAGCTCTGAGAAGCGAAAAGTAATTGTTCATCTCAATTGGCAATTGTGCTAATTTATGATGCGAATTTCATGATTAGTAATAAATTTCCTGTGCCGTCTTTATTTTAAATCCATTGTGTTTTCTCGTAATCTGAAAGCTGTGATGAAGAATTTACATTGAGGGATGACCGGATAATTGTTCATCGGGACGCCAACAGCCGGCAACCGTCTGTGAAAATAGCGATGTTGCCGGTCCTATTGGTGTCTATCTGTTCGGCCTGAAGTTTGAATTCTTTTTTTAGTATGCAATCACCATAGCCTTAAGCATGTCTATTGATAGCAGTTGAAACCAATGAGTTTATATAATTGAACATTCAACATTAATCGACATACACATTTAAAGCACATGATTAGGCTTGGGCTACCTGCCTAACATCAAGTGAATAGATTTATTTACCACTTTTTTAGCACCATAAAGTATGCAAATTTGAACCTTCAATTTTACTCTAGTTATCCCCATGAACGAACAAAATTTTTTGTTGAATTTTTGTAAATAGGGATCAAAATTTTGATAATAGGAAGATTAAAATGAACCAAATTTGTATAGCATTTAAAGGGTTTTTTTTTTTTTTTTTTTGGGCAAAAAGCTACTTTTTCTTGATGATGAATGGACGAAAGATATTTTGTCACATGCATTAAAGTGGAAGATAAATTGAGGAAGATTTTGAGTTGAGTTGAGTCAAGAGTGGAGGCCAATTAATTTAGCAGTGGAAAATGTGCACAGTTGAGAAGCGAGGCAATTTCTTCATCCTAACTCTGACCGGCGACGACGATCACCGCCTCGGCCCATCCTTAATCAACTCCCTTCTTAAAGCCCTTTCACAGGTTAAGGCACAAGCCACCCCTGGTTCAGTTCTCATCACAACTTCCCATGGCAAATTCTTCTCAAACGGCTTCGATCTCCCCTGGGCTCTTGCCGCCGGCTCCATTTCTGGTGCCCGTGACCGCTTAAACCACATAATCCAGATCTTCAAGCCCCTCGTAGCCCAACTCCTTTCCCTTCCTATGCCAACCATTGCTGCCATCGCAGGACACGCCGCTGCAGCTGGTTTCGCATTGGCTCTCAGCCACGACTATTTGATTATGAGGAGCGATCGGGGCGTACTATACATGCGTGAGTTGGATCTGGGTCTTACACTGCCGGACTACTTCACGGCACTGTTTAAGTCCAAGATGGGCTCCAGTTTGGCTACGCGCGACCTGATTCTGAGGGGGATGAAAGTGAGAGGTGAAGCGGCGGTCAGAATGGGCGTTGTGGAATCGACGCACCACGGCGAGGACGGCGTCTTCAACGCTGCAGTGCAGCTTGGGGAGCAGCTGGCGGCAAGAAAGTGGAACGGAGAAGTGTATGCTGAGATCAGGAAGAGTTTGTATCCTGAGGTGTCTGAGGTGCTTGGGTTACGGGGGAAGCCCATATTCATTTCTAGACTATGAAAACTGAAAGTGAATAATATAGTATGAATATAAATAAGTTCTCGATGCCATCTGTATCGTTCAGTCATATATCCAAGAAACAAATTCCCATCTATAATATGGAATCAAAACCAGTGTCTTTTTTGTTCTAATACATACCTATGTGTCTTATAAACAAAATGCAGTCTTCCCTACTCTACCAAAGTTCAATGTTCACCAAAGATATTGCAAGGGCTTGGAAAATTGTTTCTTTTAATCAAAGAACACACCGCTGCGGCCACAAAATGAAGAAAGAGTGCCTCTGCATCCGATCAGAAGTATTAAATGCCCCCACGTAGGACATGTCATGCAAAGAATTTGACCTTCTTGGAAACATCGACTTTCCAAAACCCTTTTAAAGGATTAAAAGAAGAACAAATATCTGGAGTCCCTGGATGGATAATGGTATAAGCTAGAAGAAAGATTAAAGCAGCAACATATAAAGCCTACATATCACATAAAGGCCTGACGAAAGCCAAAGTTGAAAGTAAAGGAAGGAGCCAAAGAGGAAATGATTGAGGATAGAGGTTCAACCTCAAGGAAAAGAGATGATAAAGCCGAGGGAACATAAGGGACAAAGGTCTATTATCTATTCCCAGAAATGTGGGAATCAGCATGAACTACTTGCCATTGATTTTGATGGGAAATAGAGGCCGGGGGTGAAAAATATGTAAAGACAAGGGAAGATTCGACTCAATTATATCTAATTTGATCCAGTTAGCGTGGCTTGGATCTTGGTCTCAGACCTTTTGTTAACCCCATCAAACCTTAAACCTGTTTTAGGAATAGGACACTGGGAAGCTTCTATTTGGATTAGAAACCGACGGCAGAGAGCAAAAGGGAAGAAGCAAACTAATTAGTCCTGCTGATGCTAACTTAAGAGTATGGAAAGAGTTGAGTAGCTTATCAAAGTCATCTTTTCAGGCTAACTTAAGAGTATGGAAAGAGTTGAGTAGCTTATCAAAGTCATCTTTTCAGGCTAACTTAAGAGTATGGAAAGAGTTGAGTAGCTTATCAAAGTCATCTTTTCAGGCTAACACCCGAGAGAACCATTAGTTTGTTTCTTTAATCGTTTCTTATGGGGGAGATTAGAAAGGTAATCTATTAAGGAAAGTGACAAGAAAACCACTCCTCGCATCAAGAGTGACAACCCTTTTGCCCTTGAATCTCCCAAGACTTCCAAGTAAAATTCATGGGAACTCTATAAATATAGGATACAGAGTAGACAACAGTTGGAAGGAGCCAATTCCCCCCATATACAACATTGCTACTTGCATTTTGTTAGGAAATACAAGCATCATCACTAACGGATGTACGACATAGTTAGATGTCTGCATACTTGATAAAAACCAGGTGCTCACCTGATGAACCACTGCTGAACTATTTAAGTCCTCCATGCTGACCATTTCATAGAAATCTGGATCCACTTTGGAAGGTGACACCGAACCCATAACATGTGGTAAATTAATGTCAAATAACATTTTATGAAAAGTCAAGGGACTAAAATCAAATGAAATAAACTTTAGAGACTATGAACTAGCCTTAAACTTGGAGGAGAAGAGATTTAACCTTTTAAAAAAAAATCATTTCACTTCGTCAGTGCTCGCATCAAGGCCCAAACTTTGGAGACATCAAGGAATTTTCTTATTAAGCTCACAAAAAGATTCAAAACCTGACCTCTAGGCAAAGGAGACCGTGGGCCTTAGCCAACAGGCCACCCCGTGGAGCTAAATAACTCATTTCACTTGTTTTTATGATGTCTTGATTATTCAAGCAAGATTCACAAAATGATAAAACAGAAAAATAGTAGATGTGAAAAGGGGTCTAAGAAGTACCGCGGTTGTCAAATGTTTCTGAGACCACCAGAATAGCAGAATACAAGCTTCTTTCAGTATGAGGGATATGCAGATTTTCTATCAAAATCCAGTCCCAAATAGCATGCAAGTCCTCAAGTACCTGAAATGTACCAGATAAAACTTCAAAATAAAGTAATGTTCCACGGTTGTCAAATGTAGAGTAATATTGTGAGATATTCAAATGACCCCTGCGAATAGGGCGGTGCAGGCAATATGGCTCACTGGGTAATCATTTAATAGCATCCTCACCGCAAATAAACTGTCTATTTTTGATTTACACTAGAACTAAGCTCTGGAATCAGTATCTACATGCTGGTCCAAAGACCCATGGTTCACATCCTTGGAGCTTGAACTTTCTGCAAAAAAACAACTTATGGATATAACAGAAGAACACATGATGTGTTATCAAAATACATTGTTGAATCAATGGTGGAGAGGGGAAAAAGGCAGAATATCATCATGTACCCAGAAAGAAAAATTCTAAAAGAAAAGCCAGATACATGCAACAGATCTATCTTGTAATGCATGTTAAAGATCTGATGACAATAAAGAATATGTAGACTTGTACAGACAGTGGAAAGAACACAGAGAACATGTCAAATTATATTTTGTCATTAGAGGACTAATACAACAAACAATACCCATGAAGAGTAATTTCAAATTTCAAAATTTATTTTAGTTTTATGAAGAAGATGATGAAGAATAAAGGACTGGTACAACGTTGCCTCTGAAAAGTGATGATAGAAGATTGAAGATTGAAGATTTATTTTAGTCTCAGGCTTCAGGCTTCAGGGTTTTATCAAAATTTCTGGGTTTGTAGGCATCCTAAATGGGTATAAGAAGTGCAAGACACGCCCTAAACACTTCCGTGCCTGCTAATGGTATTTGAAAAGTGAAGTATAGCTAAAAGAACATTAAGATTGTGGATTGAAAATGTGAAGTAGTTTTATCCTCTTGTAATGTAAGTTAAGCATACCAATATAATGGGAAAACAAAAAATAAAAATTCCAATAAACAGATAATTTGATTCTCAGGTACATAGAGCTACTGCTCCATCAGTCCAAAAAACCACTTACCAGTTTGCTACTCTGCTTGCTTCAAAAGTATGACACAAAAGAACAGCACATGAATAGACTATGAGTGAGATTCAAAAAGTGAACTAAAATGGTCTCCTAGTTAACGTATGCTTCTACTTCCTCTTGCAATTTAGTTGATCTAAAGGAGCATAGAATAGTTTATTACACATTTCTTATAATCCTTCAAACTAGAATGCTATATGCTCAAGAAATGCAGCATGAATGCTATCTTCTACCACAAGTTGTGTATCAGACATATTTACCTGTTTCATATCTCAATAAAGTATTTGTTTCCATTCAGTTGAATGAAACACTTCACTTCAGTGAATCCTAGCCCTTCTTGGAGTATAAGAGAAAACTTCACTTCGGTTAATGTTGATTGAAATAACATTGATAATGTTGTAAATGTGTTAACACGAATAATAAACCTGATCTTGAACATTTCTTTTGGGCACTTGATTGGTATAACGAGCAATGCAATGAGGAACATAAAAAGGAGCATCCTGCGACGCAAGGCCAATCCTAATATTTGCAGATCCTTTACACCCAAAGAAGTACCGTAATAATTAGAGCGTACAAAATATGATTAGCTCAGGGAAAATTTTTTATTTTTAATATTTGCAGATCCTTAGATTTTTTTTTTTTTTTTTCTTCTTCCTTTTATATTAGATTTCCATAGTAACTCCTTATTTAAGGGTGAAGTTATAAGTTCCAATAAATAAGTTTCATTTTTATATAATTTTTGCTATTTAATATATAAGTTTCATATTTCTTGTATTGGCTAGTGTTTAGATCATTCTTAGTTTCTCTAAAAGTGATATTAATTTCAAATTCATTAGAATTTAACTAGGTGGAATTAAAATTAATGCATTCATTAAAGGGCAAAATTTTCTTTTTTATTTCAAAAAAATGAAGAAGATTTGAATTTAAAATTTTAAAAATGTTAGGAAGGCTTTTAACTGGATTAGTACTATGAATTCAGACTCAAACCAATTCACACAATACTACTAAGTTGATGGTTCAATTCTTCGTTAAAAAATGAAAGAAAGTCTATCAAAAATAACATCTTCTTATCTTCTCTTCTCTCGAGCACAGGCACACAAGTACAAGGCCCTGTATGCCACAGCTCAAATTGAATAATAACTCATCAGAAGACAAACAATGAAGCAAAGTAATTCGAGAAAAAGAAAACTACCAAACTATGTGTATACCTAAGAACTGAATGGCAGAGCAAATTAATCCAATCGCTAAACTGTTGCTTCTTCAACAAATCTAATATGTTTTAGTTTTAGATGTCTTCTTCTTCGAGTGCTTCCTTGGACCTGTGGTCTTCATCCCTAAGAAGAAAATCAGAGCACCAAAAAGTGCAATGTGCTGCAAAGAAAATAAGATTCCGTAAGGTTTAGTAAATTAAGATGAATGATATGAACCCATATGGGGAAAAACAAGTTAAAAACAAGATGGACAAACCTGCAAGAAATCACTAAACAACAGGATATCGAAAATAGGTTTCTGAGGGCTATAGTTGAAGAAATCATACAGAACCGGAGTGATAATAGCCAATTGCAGAAGCTGAAGGAGAAGGCAATAATTTCTTCAAAGATGTGCATAAATTTAGAGTAACAAGTTTATTCTTGAGGCTAAAATTAAGAACATGGTGAATCCATACCAGGAGATAAGCTCCAACTCTGCTGCCAAAAACAAACAGAAGGCCTCCAATCCCTTTAAGAGATAAAGAAATGGCAACCAAGTGTCTGACCTGCAGAAAATTATCAAAGTTTGAAAAAGAAAAGTTACAGAAGACTCATATTGTCAACACTGAAGGTGAAAAATATGGTCTTACATCAATCTCAGGTATCGCTACCCCCAGCTTGGATGATAAATTTCTCCTCAAAACAGCTACTTTTAGAGACAACTCCGCGGCTGCTGGCCCTCCATTATGGCCGAACTCATTAAACCTAAGCAATGGATGTATGGTAAGTCAGTAAGGGTGAGTTTGGCCTACCTTCTAACTTATACACTTGAAAAAAAAAAAACCTTATTTTTCTTAAAAACATTGTTTTTTAAAATGGTTTCCATAAAAATTGTGCATCTGGTAAACAAAGCAAGCTCGGAATCAAACTCTTTCCTTGACATTTAGATGAGAAACCAAATTGTTGAAAATGCGAAAAATATTTATATATAAGAATATGGAGGTAAAAGGCAGACCGAAACCCAATTGGTTCAACGATTCGATGAAGAAAAACATCCTAATGTGCACGACAAATTGCACAGAAAAGTTTACAGCAGGAACTTTCCTTTGTTTTCTTTTTCATATCGTGAGTACCTGAACCAGACCTCGACTACTCTCATAGACAACTGCCTAACCTTATTAGGTTCAATGCAAAGAAAATTCATGGAATATTCAACTTAAGTGATGATTCCTATGGCTTGAACCTATTCTTTCTAAGCTCTTTACTATTTGCATCGGTTCTTATTGACTGCTAATTCAATCAATGGCAATTGAATTATCCCACCCATGTTGGTTGAATTTCTCCCTGTTAATCAGTATTTAAAGGGAGTTCATTTCTACCACATTTCTGCTCAATATCAAATGTCAAGTTTATTACTACAGAATTGAAATAAAATTGGGGATCTTCAATGCAATTTGTCTTCTATCCCCTCATTTAACATAGTTGATTCAAGTTTAAAAGGATAAAACAAAGCTTTATCCCCTACAGAAATAAATGTACCTGTAATTATATTCTTCATATACTAACCAACGCCTGGAATTAAATAAAATCAAACTAATAGAACTGATGGCTTCTCATGAAATCGGTTTAATCCAGCCCTCCAGTCTCAACCAAAGCCAGAAAATGTAAACTTCAGATAATAATGGTCCGTAATCTCTATGAAAATGAGAAACGAACAATGTAGGAATTATTCATAAACATCAACCCATCGCAAACTACGAAACGAAGGATAGTGGATGGTGCCCTAATAAATCTCGGCCATTTGAAGTACTTGCGCGTAAGATATATGTAGAAAGTTCAGCCAGACAGAATTCCATAACAGAACACAACAGCAACACAATCACCACGCATTTACAAACAGTAACGAGAAAACAAAAAATTCGGTAATGCAAGCAACAAAACCCTAGAACGATAGAAGACTCGAAGTGGAAGAAACATATGGATTGAATGGACTAATTAAAGATCCAATGAATCAGAAGATTAGAGATGAATATGAGATAACAATAGAGGAATCGAATGACTTACATCTGCCAGGCGGAGAGAATGAAGATGGAAGCAAAGAGGACCCGTCCAAGGAAGGAGAAGAACCTCATGTTTCTCAATTCACCCTGTTGTGGATCGGCAACTTCTTCGCCTCCGGCTGGACGATGAAATTGCTCACAGTTCCTTATAAATGGGCAGAAAGGAGATTTCAAGCTGTCAAATTCAAATTTAAAAGGTTAAATTAGAGCGAAAATACACTCAATTTGATTAAATTTAAAAATATTTTTACCATTAATTTAAAAGTCAAATATTAGCCCCTAAAAGTTACCATAATAAACCTTAAAAAAAACATTTTTATTTTTTAACATATGTATGAAAATGGTAATACCAATCCCCTCTCTTCTATTTTCTCCTATTATATTTTTATTTCTTTTAATAAGTTTTTTTTTTTTTTTTTTAAAGCAAAATGGCAAAGTATTGACTTTAATAATATAATAATAAATGTATTGACTTCATTGCCATTAGGTTTTTAAAAAAGATAGAAAATTTGAATTTTGGGACAATATTATCTAATTTCGAGCTAAGCATATAATATAAAAATTAACCCACGTGCTTATTTACATTATTCTACGACAACCTTGGTCATGCTTAGGAAAAAATAAAATTCATTTCTTATCCTTACATTCAAGTGGATTAATTAAAATGTGATAAATGGACTATTTTATCAACGTTAAATACCTAAATTACGACAACCACTTAAGGCGTTCCTTCGATTCAAGCCAAGAGATCGGCTATGGCGGTCGCAGCCTCAACAGTCAACGGATTCAGCCTCACTCCGGTATCCAAAGCCGACGAAAACTACCACAGACCCACTGACCTTAAAGCTTTCGACGACACGAAAGCCGGCGTCAAAGGCTTAGTCGACGCCGGAATCACCGAAATTCCACGTATCTTTTACAGCCCACCGGAGAATTTTAACTCCGATGATGTTTCCAGCGAAACCCAAATCCACATACCAGTGATTGACCTCGAGCATATCGACAAATCCACCGTCGACAGAGTCAGAGAAGCTTCAGAGAAATTGGGTTTTTTCCAGTTGATTAACCATGGGATTCCGGTGGACGTTCTTGAAGAGATGAAAGATGCAGTTCGGAGATTTCACGAACAAGAAACAGAATCAAGGAAACAATATTACACTCGCGACCTCACGATGCCTTTGATTTACAACAGTAATTTCGATCTGTACTCTGCTGCGACCACCAATTGGAGGGATACATTTGGGTATATAAGTGCCCCAAAGCTCCACAATCCGGCAAGCCTGCCGGAAATTTGCAGGTAACTGTGGTGATAATTTTGATTTTTTAAACCTTTTACTAACCTCTGAAGCTCTGTTTGAAATTTGCAGGGATATTCTAGTGGATTACTCGAAACGAGTGATGGAGGTTGGGAAATTACTGTTTGAATTGCTGTCGGAAGCTCTGGGCCTGAACCCAAATTATTTGAACGATATAGACTGCAACGAAGGGCTTGCACTTGTATGCCACTATTACCCACAATGCCCACAGCCGAATTTGGCCATCGGCACATCGGAGCACACTGACAATGACTTCATCACTGTGCTATTGCAAGACCACATCGGCGGCCTACAGATTCGGTATGAGAACAAGTGGGTGGACGTGCCCCCGGTCGCCGGAGCTTTAGTCGTGAACATCGGAGATCTTATGCAGGTAAGTTTATGCAAAAAAAAATGAAAACTTTCTGGATCTCTCCCAATACGTATGTAGCCTGTAATTCATTTGGGGTTTGGGTGCAGCTAATAACGAATGACAAATTCAAAAGCGTGAAGCACAGGGTTCTTGCAAACAAGGAGGGGCCGCGAGTGTCAGTGGCTGGAGTCTTTTCGACGCTTTCTTTTCCAACCTCGAAATTGTATGGACCCATCAAGGAGTTGTTGAGTGAAGATAACCCTGCAATATACAGAGAAACCACTGTCAGAGACTTCAGTATCCAGTTTCGTTCAGTCGGCCTTGGAACTTCTACTTTGCAGCATTTCAAGCTGAGTGAAGCAGATACTTAATTATGGGTGTTCTCTGTTTGATTGAACTCGTAATCTTAATTCTAACCGCAATCTCTGTAGCTCAAAAACTAAACCGAAGCTTGTTTCATGGTGTCATCGTCGATGTAAGATTGTAAGCTGAATATGAATAAATTAAGACTTCGATTGATATCATAAAAATAAAATAGATGAGTCGATTAAGTAACAATTTTGACGATTTAAATTGAAGGGTTGGTTTGATTTTTTTGAACACTTATTAACCACAACCACGAACTTAATGAATGGCTTATTTGAATCAATAATGGTGTAGCAACGTAAGCTCTTACGAAAGGTAGAACTTTCAACTAAAGAATATTTATAGTTCATTAGCGTGGTCGTAAGACAACAATTATGTGGCACTTGTTCTAACTTAATGAACAAGTTAGTTGTGTGAAAAACGAACTTTAAAGATAATTTTAACGAATGATTGAGTATTGAGTCACATTTGACAGAAAATGAAAAACTAAGCACAATCTGAAAAGTAACGTTATAGCCTAAAAATGAATAAGTACCGACCAAAACATTCCTAACATAATCTAGTAACATAATTTAGTAAGAGGAATTAACAACTAGTAGCATCTCAAATTACTCTTTTTCAGCCATTTTATGCATACTTGGTATACACATGATTCTGATGAAAATAAGTGGCATGCTGTCGTAGACAATATGCCTTAAACAAATATGATCAAACACATCCGACATGCGAACCATAAATCATTTGACTTGTATAAGCATGATCCAAATCGGACACCTCTTAATAAAGTGAAAAGGAGTTATTCATATCCACTCATTCAGTCAAACTTGGAAAATTCATTACCAGAAGAAAACTAGAACCTCGAACGAAACTTCCCATCATTAACAGTATCCCTTCTGCATTTATATGCAACAGCTGCCACCACCGATCAAGGCACTTCACAATTTTGAAAAGATTCAGTTCTTTTGATTTGAATCCAATCTGTTTCGTCGAAGCCAAGAGAATGGACAATGACGGTCGCAGCCTTGGGATCAACGGAGTCGATGGAATCAACCTCACTCCGTTATCCAAGGCCGACGAAAACTACCACCGACCCACTGAACTCAAGGCTTTCGACGACACTAAAGCCGGCGTTAAAGGCTTAGTCGACGCCGGAATTACCGAAATTCCCCGTATCTTTTACCACCCACTGGAGGAAGATGACTCCGGCGAAACCCAAATCCGTATTCCAGTGATAGACCTCGAAGGCGTCGCCAAAGATTCACTCAAACGCAAAGACATTGTTGAACAAATCCGTGAAGCTTCAGAGGAATTGGGTTTTTTCCAGTTGATTAACCATGGAATTCCGGCGAGCGTTCTTGAAGAAATGAGAGAATCTGTTCGGAGATTTCACGAACAAGACACGGAAGTGAAGAAACAATTCTATACACGGGACCTCGCGAAGCCATTTGTTTACAATAGTAACTTCGATCTATACTCTGCAGCGACCACCAATTGGAGGGACACCTTTAGCCATGCTAGTGCTCCAAACCCTCCCAATCCACAGGACTTGCCGGAAATTTGCAGGTATATGTGCTGATTTTGAACCAAAACAAAATACTCTGGTATTAACCTCTGTTTTGTGCAGAGATTTTCTGGTGGATTACTCAAAACGGGTGATGGAGATTGGAAAATTACTGTTTGAATTGCTGTCGGAGGCTCTCGGTCTGAACCCAAATTACTTGAACAACATAGGCTGCAGTGATGGGCTTGCATTTGTATACCACTATTATCCTGCATGCCCACAGCCGAAATCGACCATTGGCATATCCGAGCACTCTGACACTGACTTCATCACGGTGCTGTTGCAAGACCACGTCGGCGGCCTACAGATTCGTCATCAGAACAAATGGATTGACGTGTGTCCTGTCGCCGGAGCGTTAGTCGTCAACATCGGAGATCTTATGCAGGTAAGTCTGCAGCATCCTCCCTGTTACGACGCACATATGGATCGCCAAACTATGTCGGACACCCTTTAATTAAATCGGATTTTTTGATGCAGCTAATAACAAATGACAGGTTCAAAAGCGTTAATCATAGGGTTGTGTCGAAACATGAGGGTCCGAGAATATCAGTGGCTGGCATTTTTTCGACGCTTGTTTTGCCAAGCAACAAACTTTATGGACCCATCAAGGAATTGTTATCGGAAGAAAATCCTGCAATATACAGAGAAACCACCGTCAGAGACTTCAGTATCCAATTCCGGTCGGACGGCCTTGGAACTTCTACTTTAAAGCATTACAAGCTGAATCAAGCAGAGGTTTAAATTGCAAGGAAATGGACGAAGATCAGAACAGTTCTTTTTATCATCCGTTGTAATAATTTTCTTTCAGTTCCACTTCGTTTTATAGTAAAACTTTTGTATGACTTTACGTTAAATTTCAATAATAAAATTGCATCAGATTCTTATCCCAAATCCCACGAATATGTTACCGGCCGCCTGAGTTCGGCGAGTCCCTGTTCCCGGTGAAGCCCAAATGAGCATTCCTGTGATAGACCTTGAAGGAATCGACAGAGATTCATCCAAAACTGTATCAGTTATTTTAATCCTTGAATTCATTTGAAAATTTGGTGTTGAATGGAGTCTGGGTGAGATGCCAATGACTTAAAGATTGTGATGCAATTTCCATTTGTTTAATCTGAAGTCAATTCCCGAGTGCTAAACTGCGACACGTAACCATGTAAAGGCCTTCCTCTCTTTTTTCCTCTCCAATTCCCCTTTTGCTCATTCAATCTTTCGATTTCCCAACCGCCGCTACGCCATGAATGTTCATCAGCTTTCTGCAAAACCACTTTCGAGTCCCGGTAATCCCTCATCAATTTCTTTGTAATTTCGAAATCGATTCAACTTCTCGATCTCTTTCTTTGTAATTCTTTTGCCGCAACTTTTGGGGGTTTTGGGTACTCTGATTTTCTCGATTGCTATCTGGTGGAAGGGCGTTCTTGAGTTTCTTCGATGGTTTTTGCAGTGTTTAGAGAGTTATGAGAAGATGGGTGATCACTGGATCGGATTTTGAGAATTGGAGGTTTCTGCTGAATTTAGGAAAGAAGAAGATGAGGGATTTTCCAGGGAGTCCTGGGACTGTGATGGGGCTAATTCTGAGGATTTTGCAGTTTGTTTTTGCTGCTGCCTCTGTTGCTTCTATGGCTTCGACTGCTTACTTCTTCAAATTCACAGCTTTTTGGTTTGTGTTCTTTGCTCCCTTTTTAGTTCCTCTGTTTCACTTGAATACAATCTGATGATTCTCCATGCATCTAATTTGTTCGATCTTAGTCTTATAATCAACCAATGAAACTACGGTCAATCTTGAACCATCCCCTGTGATAAAGCAAACTGGTTGTTTATTATTTGCACCACGAGCTGTTTAAAGGGCACAAACTGTAGCAATTTCATATCATATAGATGTTTCATTGTACCTTTCCTGGCCATAAGTACTGAAAATGACCATCTTTCGACAATTTGGATGATGAAAGTTCAAGATTTGAGCTTCCCGTTGATTGCTGACAATGACCAAAAGTATCCATCTGCATAGCATTGAAAATCAGTCTACAAAAATGGAGATGAAAACATGTGCAGTTCTCTAATTGGATATTCTTTTAGATTACCTATTTTCTCCCACCATAGCCATGAGACCAGTTCATCTTGTTGCAATGTTCTTTGTGATATGAATCCCAAAACACATAGGATTTCACATAAAGAATACTTCTTGTTCGATGTTCTTACCATTTATCCTTTGTGCAGCTACCTGATAGCTTCATTGGGGTTGCAAATCACCTGGAGTTTTGTGCTAGCATTAATCGATGCCTATGCACTAGTAAAAAACAAAGCACTCCAGAACTCTCTGCTCATTAGCCTCTTCGTCGTCGGGGATTGGGCAAGTCTCCATTAAACTTTTTCACCGACTTCTTTATGCACAACTCTAAGTTTCATGCGTGATGTTGCAGATTACAGCAACATTGACACTCGCAGCAGCCTCTTCTTCTAGTGGGGTAGCAATACTGTATTTCAACGACTTGGACATTTGTGGTTTTATTGGGGAATGCCAAAAATACCAACTCTCTGTCGCCTTGGCATTCCTCAGCTGGATAACTGTTGCAACTTCTTCTCTTATCATGGTCTGGCTATTGGCTTCCAGTTAAACCGTTTGTTGTACACTCAATTTCAAATGTTGCACAGTTTTTATTTCATCGATTCCAATTTCGAACTATCAAATCCTACTGATTTGATCCATTTTAATCTTCTTCTTTAACATTTAAGTTCTTCCCCTTCATGAGATGAAATCTCGAATGGTCAATTTCTTTTTGTTTACCAACTTGTGAAGTATAACTGTTACAAATTAAACGATTTTTCAACTGGTATATACAAGAAAAGAAGTGCAGGATAACTTACTGCAAAGGAATAGACATTTCAAGAAGTTCAATCCTTACCTTACCTTACATCCTATGAGGTTCATCTTCACAGCTTCATGCTTCTACCACTACACAAATTCGAGCCTCTGCAAATAAGGTTATTAAAGGAGAAGGCATAGCTTCAAACTATAATCAAAACTCCCAAAGGAAGTCGGAAGAACAATAGAGATGGAAGCTTCTACAAATTCAAATGAAAATAAGTGTGGATTGAACTGAGAACAATATCATAAATATAACGGACATTGAGTTGGAAATAAATAAAAAGAGTATCAAACGAAATCCTTGCAAATTCTGCTTCCATTTTGCAACTGATAGTTTACAAGAAAAATCAGGAAGTATTGAGAGAAATACTTACATGTTGGTGAACAAAAAATAGATGGATGAAAGAAAAAGAGACTCTAATTGTTTAAAGGTGGCAAATTGAACTAGGCAGCAGGAGGCCTGAGCTCATGATCTTGAGATGTATCGCGTACTGATGGAGGAAGATATTGCCACATTGGGATCAAACCATAACCAGGAAAAACAGCCATCTTACCTGGAGCAGCATGATATGCAGCTGGATGACCAGGGATAAGCCCTGGAGGTGGGATGGCTATAGATTTCAACTGTCGTTCGATTCTTTCTTTGTCTTCTTTCAAATTCATTCTCTCTTTCCGAAGATCATTCTTCTCTGCCTGTTGAAGAATTTATGCAAGCAATTTATGTCAATATCTGTTTCAATTTGTGACAATGTCATGCAAGTGGAAATGATAGCTAACCTTTAAGCACTCGACTTCTTCTTGCAACTTTTCATTAGTTTGTTTGAGCTCTTCGGCTTCTGTCTTGAGTTGATTTAACACTCTAATGGCATCATCAAGAATGGCCGGCTTGTTATTTTTGGAAGGCCTACCAGGTTCTAAAGCAAGACTTAAATCTAGAAACCTGCACAAATTACCAACAAAAACAAAAGCTTTACACTTTACTGCATGTCCTACAAACAACTGATTGAAGCATTAACTCATCCCCTAATATCCCACAAGAAGTGCAAAATCCAAACAAGTGATTCTAACTTTGAATTCCCTTTTGGATAGCAAAGCATATTCATACACAGAACAGAAATACCATCAGGCTAGTCTCCCCATCATAATCATCAATAACGGATGAAAAAAACACGAAAGATTATAGATGCTTGCCTATCATTTAATCTCTCTCTCCGCAACCTCTCACGACAAGCTTTTGAAGTTGGTCCAGCGCACGACCCATCTCGAGCCCTGAGAATTATTCAAGGGAAAAGCTTACAGGTAGATATAAGTGAAAAATTAAGGAAAAAGTTCACAATAGACCGCTTATTGACTAAGAAAAATAAATGATGCTAAAATTAAGTGAACCATGGGTTATGTTTATTTCCCAAGATACGAGCTATTTCCTACTGAAAGGGCTAGAACCACAAAAAGAGAGAACAAGTTGGCTAAAATTGATGTTTCAAAATCTATCAGCAACAATAAGGTCACCAATTCATGAGTAAGCCATTGACAATTCACTTGCAATATTTTACTGAAACCTAAAGTAAAACGCTAGGTCATGGATTTTCGAAAAACATGTCTTTAAGAAGCGTAGAAACATAAACAGGGAGAACTGAAGAAGTTGATATCGCTGCAGACCAAAAGAACTACCTCTTCCGCGAATGATCGTTTTGTTCAGATTCAACACGCCCGGCTGAAACATCAGTATGCGCGCAACTATCCCTGCAAGCGAAACGAAATCCCTAAATTCGTGAAATGCTCCGTTCAATCAAACACGTGAAACAAAGAGTAGTTAAAAGGAGAACAAAATCGAAGAAGAGGTGAGGAAGGAGAGCAATGCAGTAATCAGTGTTGAAATATTGCCTGGAATCACTAGGTGGGCACAAAGGATCGAGCGAAGGGTTAATGATATTGTCGCCGTCGACGAACAAGGAGTAATCAAGAAAATCCCAACAACTCGAGTCCTCTAATGGATCCATCTGATCTGGAATCAAAGCGTCGTCGTCGACCGCAACTCTAATCCGAACTTGAATCTCATTTCGCGATCAAAGCTTTTGGGAAACGAAAACGAAGAGATTGATAAATTCATGGAAAATTAGGGAGTCGAAAAATGGAAAAAAGATGATGGCGGATTGGAAGAACCAGTGAGAAAGGAACACGTGTATCGCACATTGACCCCTCGATAGAGGGAATCTCGAATTAAGCGAAATTTTACCGCCGCCGCGTTTGTTTATCTGGTTGGGTATCATTGTCTGTCCCACCTGGCTGATCCGCTGCGTACAGCACCACCACAAAATTGTACAACCGCATCCCAACCTTTTAACAAAGAAATAAATTTAAAAATATCAATATATAAAAGATTAAATCATTACTTCTTAAACAATAAAAACTAAATCAAAAAACTTCCTTCCATGTTTGAGAAGGGTTGACAACATAAATTTTGAGCTAACTTGGTAAAGTAAAAAGAACCCATTTAGAAGTTCATCGTATCTTGTAATAGTATGAGCCTACCAGTAGTCGAAATTGTTTTCTTTAGATGTTCCTTTTCAAACTTTCCTAAAAAACTTTTGAAACGCGTTGCTAGAGGAGACGCTAGGAGGAGGGTTAAATATCCCATTCCACACCAATGTAAAAAAAAATGTTTCATTTCTCTCCCCACCAATGTGAGATCTCGCAATCCACCCCTTCCTATTTCTTCTTTCCCCCCTGAACCAATATGATATGACCTTGTGCAGTTATTGTTCATTTACTCGACTGTCCTTCCTCCGACGCCTCCCGTTCATTTTCCATTCTTTCATCTTTTTTATTTTGTTGTGGGAGTCTCTTTCTTTTTTGATGTGCTGTCACGCTCCCTTCCCGTCTATGGCCGAAAGGGATCCACCCCTTCGCGTGTTATGAACGCAATTATCTTTAAATCTGTATATCTATGCGTATTATTTAAATTTATGGTTCTAAATTGAATCAAAACCTTTAAAAAAATCTGACTTGGATGGATAAGGAGTTGGTTCTTTGGGCCACAAACAAAGTCATCACTTTCCAAGGATCAGCTAGAATTGGCAGTACCAACTCAACCATTTCCCCATGTGATTTAATGTGAATAAAATATAGCTTAAGATAGCCATCACATCTGATACCCAAAAAGAAAGGGATAGATATGAAAACCAAAGCTTATCCAAGAACCAAACAAAATGACACTCTTTAGCTATGGATGAGGGAAACAGAAACCGTGTTATTCAACCTGAATGTATTTGTTTGCATCTTGAACATAGAACGGATACAAAAAGAGAATGATCAAATGATCAAATGATCAAATGACATGAGCTTCATTTTTAAGCTTGTCAATCAGTTCATCGACAGACGACAATACGACACCCGCTTTTCTTTTCGGAGGTTCCGTAACTTCAACGACCTCTAAATCTGGCTTCACATCCACATTTAATTCCTGTGGAGTGAACTTCTTTATCGGTTTTGATTTCGCTTTCATTATGTTTGGGAGCGTAGCATACCTTGGTTGATTCAGCCTCAAATCAGTTCTGCATGACAACCCAAAACAATTAGTTCCTTGATTGAAGATATTTAGATCTATGGAGTTTTATAGGCAACTGGTTTTCTGAACTCTCTAAGAACTCAACATGATCACTAGACTTCTAAAGGATGAGTAGTTTTCAGCATCAATATTTCAAGCAATTCGACCTCGAGTACAAGGAAATCTGAATCTGAAATATCGACATTTCAGATACAAGTTCGAGCAACTAACGTGATTACGGCGGGTAAGTCCAAACAGAGAGTCTCAAGACCACCATCTACTTCTCTGTCCACTGTCACTGCCTGCTTCTCCTTGTCTATCACAACCTACTGGAAACAAGGATCAGAGTCATATCATATTCTCTACACAGCAGGCAAGGTAGTTTCAAGCAATGTAAAAATGAAGAGAAGCACATAATCATTCTCATATTCTCTTGGCACCTATTTGCAACATCTAAGAAAGGTTATACATAATAAATACGAAATTGTACGTGCCAAAAGTCGAATGAAGTTCAAAACGATTTTGAGGAGAGATTGACCTGTATAAACTAGACAGACATTGAAAGAGAACTTCGAGTTCCATTATGCAGAGATGAAACGTACACGATGACACTTTGGGCAAATTTTAAGTTCCATGGGCATGATAGCTTTAGCACGACAACATGAACGTCATATCAGTAACTTTCGTGTTCCATTGTTTTTATAGCTATGGGTATCCACGCCGATCCTAATACATTTGGTATCAAAAAATCTCAACAGATTATGTTTGAATCTAGAAATGAGCAAATCTCAACCTGTAACAGCCCAAGCTTACCGCTAGCAAATATTGTCATTTTTGGGCTTCCCTTGTGGACTTCCTCTCAAAGTTTTTAAGACGCGCCTACTAGGGAGAGGTTTCCACACCCTTATAAATAATGTTTCGTTCCCCTCTCCAACCGAGGTGGGATTTCACAATCCTGAAGCCTAGCGTCCTCATCGGCGCTCGTTCTTCTCTCCAATTGAGGCGAGATCTCACCCAACCCATTGTGAGTTATATCTATTGATTTCTTATAAATTTCTTAGTAGTTGCTCAAAAGAAACTAAAGTACTTGACCACCGCAAGAAAGACATTTTATAAATGAAGAACCTGCCTAACTCAAACCTAATGGACACAGCACCATGCATTAAGCAGTGGATATTGGAGCAGAATCTCAAAGTACTTAATGAAGTATTCTTATTGCTGCATGAATCATGTAAAATGTATACGCTTCAAGCTAACCTTCGAAGCAAAAGTCCCTTGAGGCCAGTTCAGAAGACCTGCAACCATCTGCCCCGTTTGATTACAATCATCATCAATAGCCTGCAATTCCAGAGTCAGAAAGCTCAAAATGGATATCAACATACACAAGAACAAACAACCAAATTCCACAATCCTAAATTCCAATGCCAAATTCCCCATCATCATGTCATGACCCATATGTAAATGGTCCAAGCAAACAAATGTTAGGATAACCAGCACCCAGATTTATCAGAAACACAAATCAACAAAATTAAAGCCCAATTCAAGATCCCCAAATTTATCAGAAACCCAAATCAACAAAATTAAAGCCCAATTCAAGATCCCCAAATTTATCAGAAACCCAAATCAACAAAATTAGAGCAACTAATCCCATGTACTCAAAATTGAAAGATGACCTGTTTGCCTAGTAAAAGAAGCCCAGGCTTCTCAACCTCAATAAGGGCTTTGAGAAGCTTAGCCACAGAGAGAGGATAAAGGGGTGCAGTGGCTTCCACATGAATGCCCCTATCAGCACCCATCGCGAGGCCCGTCCTGAGAGTATCGACGCACTGAGCCGGACCCATACTGACCGCCACGACCTCAGAGGCCAAACCAGCTTCCTTGATACGCAGGGCTTCCTCGATTGCAATCTCGCAAAAGGGGTTCATCGACATTTTCACGTTCTGGGTCTCAACGCCCGTCTAATTTTGCAGTTTCAAATGGGGTGAGTCGTCTTCTAACAAAACAAATCAAACAATGCAAAATTATAGAAAGTAAACTGAAGAATTGATGAATTCGATTCTTACTCTGTCCGCTTTCACTCGGATTTTAACGGCGTAATCAACGACTCGCTTAATGGCGACCATGATCTTCATCTTGATCGTTGTATTGTGTATCGCTAAGGGTTTGTTCTTCGCTCTTTTGGTGGGGAATTCGAGTTCGCCACGGAAAGAGAAGAGAACCAGCTGTTGAAATCTCTCTGTAAACGGAACTAAACATACTTCAAACCTAATATTCGGCAAGAAACCTTTCGCGATTATCTCTTTTCTTTTAATTACTATTTATTCATAAAAATATCAATTTATAATTAATTTTTATGAATAAATAATCATTATCATTTTAATTAATTCATAAACTTAAATATGTTGATCTTTGGCACAATATTACTCATTCTTATCTTCAATTTATTAATAAAAGAGTTTTAATTAAAAAGGAAAATCGTATAGCAAATGGATCATTTGGGCCGAAATGGAAACGAATTTGTTGTTGGGTCGTGTCGGACAGGACTTTAACAACCGACCCATTGATGAACAAATAATACGAATTATGAAGCCTGCGGGAGTGTCTTATAAATAGTCACCCATCGGCCATCGCCGCTGCACTCCCATGGCGGTTCTGTTGCAGCGCCGCCTGACGAGTCCATTTAAACACGAGGACTTAATTGTAAAAGTGATGAAAAACTTGAATACCTCAGCAGCTACAAATAGAAAATTAAAAACAAAAACTTCGTTCTATATACAACAATTTCATCGTCCATTTGATGAGATCAAAACCCAACACAGTCCATGCTCGTGTGTTGACGATTAAAAACACAACATTTAATGTCAAATTATGTGTCCTCCCACCCTTTCCCTTCTTTATTAAGAGACCAAAATCAAACACTATTCCAATACATGGCTAGCTAGGAGGTAATACCCACATTGCTATCTTTGAAAGACTCATCTTAAAGAATATCCTTCGAGACACTCATCTCCCAACGTTCACCCTCGCTCATGTGTCACGGGATAACTCGCTTGCCACAACGTCTAAAAATGGTGGAGAGCTGAGATCGTATATCTTTTTTGAAGTTTTATGGTAATAATATATTTATGGAAATGTGGAGTGTGGTGGATTAGAATCTTAGATATTTTATAATTTGCACACGTGGCCCTGAAAGCAGGACCACGGAGGTTGGTAGGGGTGTCATAATCTGCCACGTTCTAAAATCTCTAGTGGGGGAGGATCGAACTGGGCAGACCAGGTCAGCACCGTTGACAATGTCAAAACAAATTTAGACAGCTCGGTTTAGCAGATAATTATAATTACAAAAATTAAATGTGAAAAGAAAAAGAAAAAAGCGGTCAATCTTCTCGGTTTAGACCGTATATAATTTCATGAAATATCCAAACGACACGTCGTCCGCTCCCCTCTTTCTAGAACGAGAGATATTTCTGTGTCGTTCTAAGTTTTTCGACGCCTATGTGGTTTTTTTTGTTTGCTTGTTCTTCAATATAGTCTAACTTTGTTGGTTTGAAGCATTTTTAAGAATTCCACTGCCACCGTTCAACTATGAAATTTTTATAACGAAATTATTATAGCATAGATACTCAGATTATTCTTATTTTATAGAGATTGTCGTAGGAGCGTTGAAACACTACACCTTGATGCATTGGACTCTCGATGTCGACATAGTCCAATGTATCGATGTTATTGTCTCGGCCACTATGCAATCATGCTCCACAAATTTTAAACATCGACACACACCCAATATCTAATTCTTTTCTCTTTTTGTCTTGTTTTTGTAGTTACAATGTACCACCACCCTTAATCATCGTCTCCACGAAAGGGAAACAAAGTTAAATCAATTTGTTGTATATGTGAACTAATATAAGTATGAGTGGCAAAGAGGAAACTTTGATGCGACATGGGATTGGAGAGAAAGCCACCAACTTTTTATTGCCATAAAAAAACGAAGAATTTAACATTAAAAAAACAAAAAGAATCCTAGAAAACCCCATAAGAAAGTGAATGGTGAAAGCATTGTTAGCCACCACCACCTTCACCAAAGCATCCAGATGCATTGGACTCTAAATCCATTGCTTTCATACAGATTATTGTGAATATAATAATTGACCCTTTTCGTAATTTAACCATATCAATTTAATTTCCCATTAAAACACTAAATATAGAGTTTAATTTCTCATCGACACAAATTTTTTAACAAGAACGCACGTGGGATTCTTCCCACGTCTATAAATATGAAACCATGTGATGTTTTATATTCATCCCATGCAATATAATAAAATTTAAAATTAAAAAAAAAAAAAAAAAAACATTAATTCAGCTCCATGGACGAGAGTGGTGGCCGTGGAAGAGGTTATGCAGAGGATTTGTCGACGGCCGGAGGCAGCAGAGAGATCCGTTACCGGGGAGTACGACGGCGTCCATGGGGCAAATTCGCGGCTGAGATACGCGACTCTAGAAGGCAAGGAATACGCATGTGGCTCGGGACTTTCAACACGGCGGAAGAAGCCGCGCGTGCTTATGATCGAGCGGCATACAGCATGCGGGGCCATTTAGCCATTTTGAACTTTCCCAATGAATATCCACTCACCAGCGCCGGCGCCGGAGGTGGAGTTTCCTCTTCAAGTGGGTCGTCTTCAATGTCAATGCGGCCAAATGAAGTGATTGAATTTGAGTATTTGGATGACAAAGTGCTTGAAGATCTTCTCGACTGTGGAGAAGAAAGTGATAAGAAAACCTAACCATCCATACCCAGGTTCGAATCACCATCAATTCATCCATTTTCGTGATCTTTTCAAAGCTTCGTTTCTTTTGTAACGCCACAATCAAAATCAGCTTGATTAATACAAATTTTTAATCAATTAAAGTAATCAGAAGGTATAATAAATAATTTTGTACGTATATATATACTTGCATGATGTTTACTACTTTGCATGCACATGTCCATAATAAATTGAATTGTATAATTATTAAAAAATTATTAAGATGTTTCACAGTTTGTCATGTCTCTACATAAATATCTGTCTAAATATCTGAAACGCTGACATACACGACACGTCGTAAAGGTAAGACAAATTAATGATTAAACTCGGTTTAATTATTACTAATCTTTGGATTTGAGATAGTTAATGAATGGAAGGGAAAAGGGCGCCGCCACCTAAATGTGGATGCCCATGATATGGACTCTTAACCTACTACCTTTGCCTTGGAACTCCAAAGCTGACATAAAACTACCCTTTTAAATTTTGTAAATTTATATTTATTTTGTATTAAATACGTTGTCAATATATAATTTGTGTGTGTTGGGTAAATTAGGAAAAAATGTAAAGGGAACAAAAACGAAGGAATCCATATCCCACAGAAGTTGGGTTCGTGGGATTTGACCAATCACAATTAGACGAAGATTCTCCCACATCGGAGACTCAAGTGGGAGTGAAAGTATTGGTCAACGCCATATAAAAGCCTCACTGGTTGTTCATTTCCCATTTTGGTTTACTTGGGATCCAAGCTTTTTGACTTCTTCTTAATTAATTAATTAATTATATCAATCTTTCTTTCCTCTTTTAATGAACCCACCAACATAATCTCATAAATATTGTTACCGTTTCAATTTTATTTTATTTTAGTTTATTTAATTAAAACTTTGGTCGTTAGTTTTGTATCATTTTTATTAAATAAACAGAGAACATGCATATTCTAGACTAAGGATAAAATGAGAAAGATTTAATTTTATTAAATAATTACGTGGATGATAACAAATAGAATTCATAGAATAACAATTCGGCCCGCATATCATACCGAATATTAAGTCAACAATTTCAAAGACAACCTTAGATTTGTAGTCAGAATTATTGAGAGTAATAGTCCCGACACGTGTTATTTTCGGAAACCAAAATGACAGTTCGAGTAACGATTGTTAGACAAACACGACTCTCCACAATAGTATGATATTGTCCACTTTGAGCATAAACTCTCGTGGCTTTGCTTTGGGGTTCCCCAAAATGCTTCAAACCAATGGAGTTAGCATTCCTCGCTTGTAAACTCATGATCATTCCCTAAATTAGCCGATGTGGGACTTTCATCATCCAACAACGATAAACCCTAACAAAAGTACATTGAATTAATGTACACAAAGTAGCGAGGAAATCACGATAATAAAAAAAATTAGGATTCTGTTTATTATAAATTACTTAACCTAAATTTCAAAGTTGACGAAAACAACTTTTTTTTTTTTTTAATAATAATAATTAAAAAAAAAAACTATTACGGAATTTAGAAATAATTTAAAACAGTGAAAAACCAAACAAAAAACATATCCAAAAGGAATTAAAAACAGAATATCATTGTCATATGCTTTTGAAATTCAATATAAGAGGAAGAGAGGTGAAGTTCGTGTCCAAGAATTTTTTATTAATTCATTTTATATTTATTTTAAGCAATAAATAATAAATCATTAATTCACTTTGCAAAATTCGATGTCGATTTGCCAGAAAAATATTCAACAACTTGCACTATATTAATATTCTCCCTTCCCCTTCAACATTAATATTTTAAAAAAATTCTAATTGCGTTTTTATATGAAAATTAATCTTAATTGCATGAAGAAAACATTGAATTGATTTGAAGTAAAGCATGCTTTGTGAGATATTAATAAAAGGAAGAGGGTTAATTAAGGAGTAATAAGAGTTATGTAGATTATTAAGGGCTTAATAAAAGGTAGGGTAAAACCCAAATACAAAGCTGTGTTTTTTAATTATATGCTGTTCTTCTTCTTCTTTTTCTCCTCTTGTGCAAGAAGGTCATCCAAAACTCGGCCGTCCAGATACTCGAGCACGATAACTTGGTGTGGATCAGGGTTAGAAGACGAGGATCCAGCGTCTTCGGTGTCGAAACCCCGGTTGATGGGAGCAGAAGAAGGAAAGACGTGAGGAGGGTGAGGAGGAGAACCCATGACACGAGCATAATATTCACCGGGGAAATTCAAGCTAGCGAGATGGCCTTTCAAGTGAAATGCCATCCGATCATAAGCCCTAGCTGCATCCTCGGCAGTGTCGTACGTGCCGAGCCATTGTCTGGCTCCGTTCTTTGAGGGGTCTCGAATCTCGGCAGCATACTTACCCCATGGTCGACGGCGCACTCCCCGGTACTTGATCCCGTCGTCGCCTTGCTTTTGTTGATCCTTAGGCTTACGAGAATCCTCCATTGGGAAGGTTTGTGTGTGTTGTGTTTTGAAAATTGAAAGGGGGTTGATGAAGGATTTATAGTGGGGAGTTGAATTTGACCAAAATTCGATTCTGAAATGTGTCGTTAGAAAAATGGCATTCAAAGAGTGTTATGTGTAAATCTCTTTTAAGTTTGATACAGCATTTTTAAAATACGATTCTCATTCTCATAACTCTTCCATTTTTCCTTCTTGCCTACGAACAAAAATCTTAGCTTATTTTTTTTTTTTTTTTTTACTGCATATTTAATAGTTTATGTCACTAATTATGATACCCTTTTTTTTTTTTTTATATTCTTTTTCTCGACCATATATTATTTGCTTTATTTATTTAATTCTAAATTATAGAAAATAAATAATAGTCGTTTATTTCATTTTCCGCTCTTCTATACTTCAATCTATGACCTAACACTTTCTTATTTCTCGCTTTTTTATATCGTCTTCAACACCCTCTTCAATCAAGGGATACTCGTTAAGCGAGAAGAAAAGAGAATAACGAAATTACTAAGGGACGGGTATTAATAAGATTGTGTGTTGGTTAGTTAATATTTTGGATGATAATTTTGAGAATTACTCGTGGGAGGAAAAAGAAAGAAACATGGGCATGATCAAATTTGAGGTGACAACAACATTGTTGGTCCATTTTATTGTTCTAATTTGTTGTGATCATGGGAGATCCTCCATCGATTAGAAATAGAGAATTAATGTCAATGAGGACGTTGGACCCCAGAGGGGGAGTGGGTTGTGAGATCTCACATCGATCGAAGAGAGGAACGAGTATCACTGAGGACATTGGGACCCGAACAGGGTGAATTGTGAGAACCCACATCGATTGGAGAGAGGAACGAGGGACAGTGAGGACGCTTGGGCCCAAAGGAGAATAGATTGTGAGACCCTTGGTTGGATATAGAAACGAATCATTTTTTTTATAAGGGTGCATAAGCCTATCACTAGCATATTTTTTATTTAGAAGGTTCTCCGCGATCAAAGCTAATATTAGTTGGCTGAGATTCCCAATTTTGTTGAGTTTGAAAGATATTTTGATTTGTGGAATTTGTGGAATTTTATTTTTCAACTAGAATTTCTTTAGCCCTATTTGATTGTCGGTAATATTTAAAATTAAAAAAAAAAAAAAAAAAAAA
>NW_019268553.1:1901244-1929394 GCF_002738365.1 Cucurbita moschata | reverse complement strand
TTTGATTGTCGGTAATATTTAAAAATAAAAAAAAAAAAAAAAAAAAATCTCATCCTTTACTAATAATTAATAAACATTGTATATTAATAATTGTGGAGTCAATTTTAAGATCCTGCATCTCAAAACTACTGTTGTTGGGTGGATTTCAGAAGCTATTTTGATGCTATAAAATAATAGAGTTAGGGAAGAACCTAATCTTTTTTAATAATAATAATAATAAGTATTCTCCAGATAAATTATGCCTCATTGTAATAACTTTTATTAAATTTTCCAAACAAATAAAAAACAATAAATATAGAGTTAATTATGTTTAGATTAACCAAATCTATTTTTACTACTAATATATAATTTATGATTAAATATTTAAATAATTATAGGCAACCCATGGATTATGTGAGCCGATAGTTTTCCAAAAATAAATAAATAAATAAATAAAGAATGCGTGGATGTGGAGATGTAGAATAAAACATGCAAGAAAATCTAATTTGAACGAATAAAATCCAAATCCCAACATAAAGAAGCTTTTATCCACTTCCCCGTTTTCTCTATATTTGTCCCCTCCAATTTCATTTAATTCATTCAATTAATACATATAATTATTTTTATTTTTTAACCAGGGGCATAATTGATATTTACTTAAAGGAAAAACAGTTTAAATATAGTCCAACAACAGATCCAAAATGGCCCCAATAAATCAGTTTGTTTCTAGAGGGCCCAATAATTGAGAAACACAGTGGAAATGTTATTATTTTCTTAATTAATGACCCAAAAATAGAATAATTACAAAATAAAAATCCACGTAAGACCCATTGGTTGGGGGTCATAAATAAATAAATAAATAATCAACCACATGCAATGTATCTTCCCCCCATAACGTCAGCCCTCATCATACCTTCATTCGCCTAACCTCTCTCAAACTCCTTTTTCTTTAAAAAATAAAAATTTACTAAATTATATTTACACATACTAATTTACCATTCACTATAGTGGGGCAATAGGTAATTTAAATTAAAAAAAGGAAGAAACTAAAAATAAATAAATAAATAAAGGGCGAAGAAAAATATCCTGTTTTGACTAAATTTCCTGAGCTCCATAATATTGTATAATTTCCCCGAAAAAAAAGGGACCAAATATAGATATATATATATATATATATATATATATATATATATATATATATATATATTTGCAGAGTAGAAAAAAGAAAATAATTTGGACTGATTTGATTTGGTAAAATTGAGGCGCTGGTGTGTGAGCGAACAGAAACATCGTGGCAGTTTCGTTTTAATGTTTGATATAAAAACAAGAATAATTATTTTGAAATATTTCTTCTAGAAGTTTGGTTCCACCACTCTTCTGTTGAAGCTTCCTACTAAAGAACCAAATTTTGAAATTTCTACAACTTAATTTCTCTCTCTTTTTCTTCCTTTATTTTATTTCCTACCAAATCTTTTCTTTTTAATATATATATATATTTCATAAACTCAAGATTTAGCTTTATTATCATTCTTACCTAAAATTTTATGAATCGATCGTACTTATGTTGTTTAAATTATATTTAGAGTAACGTATTCAAAAATTTAAATTGTTCGACACTTTCTAAGATTTAAAATTAAAATTACTTCAACTAGCCCACTTAAATCCAAGTTTTTAAAAATTAAAAATTAAATTATAATAAATTTTAAGAAATTTTATAATATAAGTTAAAATGCTAAAATAAATAATAACTCAAAATTCTCACAAAATCTCAAAGAACACAAGAGATTTGGTTATGAAATATATTGATATAATTATGTAATATCTCAGGTCAATTGGAGAGAGAAATAAAACATTTATTATAATGTTGTAGAAAACTCTCCCTAGTGAATGCATTTTAAATTTTGAGGACTCCAACTGTTACAAATGGTATCAAAGTCAAACATCGAGCTGTGTGCAAACAAAGACGTTGGGTCTCAAAATGATAGAGGGTGAGATTCCATATCAATTGGGGAGGGAAACAAAAAGTCAAAATAAAACAATATCTACTAGTAGTAGGCTTGGACTCCTATGGTCAAGTCGTGCTAAATGATGCAAATACTGGCCTTGCGTGAGGGTGTGTGGGAGCCGTGCTTGGCCCCGCTTGCGTGGCCTAGTTGCTCTTGAGCATGCGTGCCTTGTTGGCACTTGCATAGAGACAAATAAAAATTAATAAATTAATAGTCTAATAAAGATAATGTTTTATTTAAATTTGAATTAAAAATAAAGTAGTATAAATTGACGGTTGAAGTCGAAGATCTAGAGGGTCGGGTTGGATAATTTATTTTTTTCACGAGTCATTCCCAAACCTAAATTTATAAGACTTTTTTATTTTATCTCTCTTGGATGAATAAATAAATGTCATTTTCGACAAATTTATGAAACAAAATTACACAATTGACCTCATAAGTTTCATAATTGTTAGATGCTCAGGCGTGAGGTATAATAAATGAAAAAGGGACATCTCTACATAAATTAAAACCTCAATAATGTATGAAATGTCAAACTAGGACTGCCGAGTTCTTCAACCAATCTCTGTCCCTTTCTTTTCACAATTGGAGGCTAAAAAGGGTAATTCAAATTTCTACTATTTACCTCGACGATGAAAAATTTGTAGTAAAACTAAATTTTAACAAAAGAGGTAAAAAGGATAAAAACTCAAAACTCAACACTCTTATTAACTGCCGTTAAACCACCAATCAGAATGGTCCATGCAAACAAGACTGATCTCCAATGGGTCACGTGAGCGACACGTCTCTGAAACCAACAGCAGTTCGTCATCATACTACCCGACAAAAATCTGCTGACATCATCAAAACTATGGCCGCCATGACTTGAATTCACGCATGTGTACAATTAATCTGCTCCTTCCACAACGACGAAAACATTATAAATTAATTAAATATGAAAATACTTTTCCCCGAAAATACCCCCAAACCCTCACCATCTTCCCTTTTTGCCCTTATCATTTCCCCTCTTTTTTCTTTTTTCCTATTTTTTAGTTTAATATTCGGTATATATACCACCAAATGCGCCCTCATAATTTCCTCGCCCAAACGACTGAGCTTCAAAGCCCACAATTTTGAATCAAATTCCAATCTTTCTCAAGTTCATGGATTACGCCGGATTCTTCTCCTCTGTTTCCGACTTCTCCTCGGAAGCCTCCTTCGGCTCACCGGAATCCTGTAATTTTCTTCCTTTCAATGAGAATGACTCAGAGGAAATGCTTCTGTTTGGGCTGATCTCCGCGGGCACACGGGAATCCTCCGACCCCAGTATCGGAGCGGTGCGAGTGAAGGAAGAGGAGGTCGATTCTGTGGGCGAAGATACCCGGAAGAAGGAAAGGCCTTATAGGGGGGTTCGCCGCCGGCCATGGGGTAAATTCGCGGCGGAAATTAGAGATTCCACTAGACATGGGATAAGGGTATGGTTGGGGACTTTTGATAGTGCGGAAGCCGCCGCTTTGGCCTACGATCAAGCCGCGTTTTCGATGAGGGGTGCTGCCGCAATTCTAAATTTTCCCGTGGACAGAGTAAGGGAGTCTCTTAAAGAAATGAACTTCGGCGGAGGCGAGGCTGCTGATAGTATCACCGATGACGGCGGGTCTCCGGTAATAGCGTTGAAAAGAAAACACTCGATCAGAAGGAAAGCCATTAGCAAAAAGAACAAACAGAGGGATTTGAGGATCCAAAATGTGATGGTTTTGGAAGATTTAGGCGCAGAGTATTTGGAAGAACTTCTGGGCTCTTCTCAAAATAGCATCCCCTGTTCTTTCTAAATCAAAATTATAATTTCCTGTTAATATATATAAATATATATTTGTTTAATCTCACCAGACAAGAAGAAACAAAATGCTTCAAAATGTAAGAGCTTGGAGAAGATGATCATATTGTTTTAATTTTTTTATCATTTTCATTTTTTTTTTTTACTTTTTTTGTCTTGTTGTAAAGCAGGGGGAAAAGGGTGAGTTATCCTTGTAGCTCTGGATAGGCTCGACTCAAATATCTTTTTCTTTTTTTTTTTCCTTCCAATTTTTAATTTTAAATACAATTATTAAACGAATGTTGCCCAATAAATGTAGACTTTTCTCTACGTGGGTCTCACATGTGTACTATAAAATTCACATCTCAATAATTATTTGCATTAAAAAAAAACAGAGTAACTGTAAAAACTGCAAGAAAATCAACCTCCGTTGTTACTTCTACGTAATTTCTCGTACATATATTTTTAATTATATTAAGAATGAAAAATAGAAATAGAAATAAATAAAAACGGCAAAAAAAAAAAAAAAAATTCTAGGAGATCTAAAGTTTAGTTTTTATTAATGTTCACGGTCTTAAATACAATACAAATTACCACTAATATCTATAAATAAAAAAAATAAAAATTAATTAAATTTTAAAAATAAAATAAAATATATTACTCGTCAAATCATAAATGAAACTAGTAAATATATTATAATATATACTCCAAATATATATTATTTATAACTGATTCAATTCACGGCTAAGATATTGTTCTCTTTGTATTTATTTTTAAAACTCGTATGTTATGGAGAGATATAAAAAATGTTTCGTTTTTTCTCTTTAGCTAACGCGGGATTTCGTATTATTCTAACATACATCCCATAAATAAACGAACTAGTGATAAATTAAAATGATAGGTTGAAAATTAAAATGTGTATGTTTTATTATTTTTGGGAAGCTTCGAGCTTGCTTCAATTGGATAATTTAGAAGATGATGAAATTGCGTGCTTGACCGCCTTGCCGTCACCTTCCCGCAGCTCCAAGCAGAATCAAGATTGTCTTCCTCTTTTCATTTATTTATTTATTAGTTTTGTTTTTATCTATCAATTCTTAGTTTTTATTTTCATAAATTATATTAATTTCGCTTAAATTACAAGGGTGGTTACTAAATTTCTTGTATTGTATTGGGAAATTTTCTCGATTATTTGCAAATTTATAATTATTATTATTATTGTTTTGTGATTATTTTAAAAATATTTTATACAAATCTAGGCTCATAGATCATTACTCTATTGAAAAGTAGGTTAAAAACTATGGGTGAGATTTAAATAAAAAAATTAAATTATGGGCACCAATTGTTTTACCCAAAATGAACAACCCAATAAAGGATTGGGACTTGTCTGAGTTGGCACAATAGGAACCAAACCATCCAATTCAATCACGTGGTTCTTGACTATTCTAGGTCAAAGTCTTGGTCAAAATCCCAACCAAACTACTACTACTACTACTTATTATTATTATTATATTATTTACTCTACACCATGCTGACGTGGCTCCTTTTCCATTTCTCTTCCTACTGGATATTGGATACCACAAAATTCCCTTTCTCAATGTCTTTTATTATTATTATTACTATTATTTTCTTTTTCCAAAAAAAAAAAATATATTTAATATGTTTCTTTTTATAAATTAATATTTATTTTTCCTTTATATTATTCTCAATATTGCAATACCGTAAAGAAAATGATTTGGAATGATTAATGAGCCCAATCTACTTCATATTTGGGCCGACGAAAGATCTCATGGGCTCACATTTTAATAGGCTTAAGCCCAATTATGCTAGCCTGATTATTATTGGAACCAAGAGGTCCAAGCCCAAGAAAATACCACTTAATTTAGAAAAAAAAAATATATATATTGTTCGTTAAACTAAATAAAGAAATTTTTTTTAAGAGCAAATTGTCAAATAATTCATTATTGTTGCACAAAATGGCATGAGAATAGAATAAAGTTAAAATTTATTTATATTAAAAAAAAGATTGTTAACAAATGTCATTGAAAGAGATAAGGACAACGACTTATGTATATATTAATATGTACAAATATTGAAATTAAAAGCTCAATTATTTACATTAGACGTAGAAATTTGACTTTCCTTTTTGCGATATTTAGTTTAAAATTTTAGGTATAAAACCACCTTTTTTTAGTACAATAAAATAAAAATATATATGCCTTGTCCTAATTTTATGATATTTAATCATAACTCAGGCCCCATGATATTTTATAAACAATATGCTTATTTTATTAATGATAATAATAAATAAAAGAATTATTGTGTACGATATCGATACAAGATATTTACCCCTGATGATACAAAATGCTGGGATCCGACGTCGCATGATAGGGTCGGAGTTCTATTCTCTATAGTACGTTACACAGTATATTTGTCGCGCTTTCAGCCGTCGATTTAGAAATAGTTTTGACTTTTTAACATGGCCCACTCTTATGTTCAATATTCCTTTTCTAATTATAATTTTATTTATTTGGTTTAAATATCTAAATTTAAATATAATTATTTTATATTAAAGTCAACCAAAATTAGTAATCTTTAAATGAAAACAGGATCATGTGTTTTTCCCGTGGTAGTTTTCATTTATAATTATTTAAAAAAAGCATAAAATATCAGGGCGATTGATATTTATAGACATTTCTAGTATTTAATATTATCTATTTAACACAATTTCAAAATTTTTGGCTCAAAAAGTATTTTATCATAAGAATAAAAAACAAAACTAATGGATTTAAATAAACTACCTAATTTATACAAGGTTAACATAATTTGAATATTAATTAACTCAAATAAATATTTAATTAAAATTCAATAAAAACCAAACAATATTTTCTTTTCACATTATAAGGTATTATAAACCCACCGTGCAAGTGGGCACCCGTAAATATATATATTTTTTAGTTTTTTCGTTTTGTTAGTTAAGAATGTCAATGACTGTGAGCAAGACCAGCCGTATATGTGATGCTATATTGATGTATAATACAAAAGTCAACTCGCTGACTTTTATATTTGCCATTTCTTTATTCTTTTGAACACATGCAGATAAGGTCAACCAATTTAACTTACTAAATAATAAATGATTTACTCACAGAAGCCAAAATTTATTTATTATTTATTTATTTTTGTCTACGAGAAAAATATCAATCTAAGAGTTTTGCACCAAACTGAACTTTACATTTGTATTTGTATGAGATCTCACGAAAAGAAGGAAACAAAGTTAGAAAGAGGATAATATCTATTAGTGATAGGTTTGAACCGTTACAATTAAAATATTATTTATTATTTAGTTTTAACGTGAGGAATGAATGGTCGCGTAAAGCTTTATTAGTTATGAGTTAGATGGAAATTGGATTGTTTGGCATAGAAAAAAAGAAGTTAATTAGGGTTACAATTTGAATAATTGGTAATGGCGTGCACTATTGGGAAAGGCCAGCTGGAGGAGCAACTGGCAGCTATAGAGGAATTGTTTAGCAAAAAATTAGAAATATTAAACCAATACTAATTTGATTAATAGAAGTATTTTTGTTTATTAAAGTCCTAATTGTAGCGAGAGAGAGGGAGATTAAAATAGTGTAAGTACGTGGGCATATACCATAAAGATGCTTTAATGATTCTTCTCATTATAAAATTTGCTAAACTGATTCTCCCATTTCATTAGCTCACCACACTCTCTATATAAACTGTGATCAACCCTTCGATCATCTCATTCCCTTCCACTTCTCCTCACACTTTGGTAAGAATTACGAGTTTTCTCCTCGATCTCGATCGTTTAAAGTACTTTAGAATTTAAATTTATGATAATATATATGTTTTTTCTAAAGCAGGATTGAATTGGATCGGATTGAGAAGGGTTGAATCGTGAACCGATTAACAAAATGACTCAAGAATTGGGAGTTCTAAATGCACTTGATGTTGCGAAGACTCAATGGTACCATTTCACAGCGATCATCATAGCGGGAATGGGGTTCTTCACGGATGCCTACGATCTTTTTTGCATTGCCGTGGTTTCGAAGTTGCTTGGTCGGATATACTACTACACGCCAGGCTCTGCTCGACCCGGGTCGCTTCCTCCTAATGTCTCGGCTGCTGTTAGCGGGGTTGCGCTCTGTGGAACTCTGGCCGGGCAGCTGTTCTTCGGGTGGCTTGGTGACAAGTTGGGTAGGAAGAAAGTGTATGGTATTACTTTGATTCTCATGGTGCTTTGTTCGTTTGGGTCAGGGCTTAGCTTTGGGCATTCGGCCAAAGCTACAATGACCACTTTATGCCTGTTTCGGTTCTGGCTTGGCTTTGGGATTGGCGGTGATTACCCACTTTCCGCTACTATTATGTCTGAATATGCCAACAAGAAAACTCGTGGGGCTTTTATAGCTGCCGTCTTTGCCATGCAAGGATTTGGCATTTTGGCTGGTGGGATCGTCGCTTTGATTGTCGCAGGTACCAAAATTACACTGTCCATTAATAATTTGTTGAGAATTGTTAGAAATGAATCCCATATTAACTATAGCTTATGCTTGAAATAGACAATATCAGGTGATTTTGACATATTTTGTTTTGAGTGCAGCTGCATTCAACAACAGGTTTTCAGCTCCGGCATACGAGGTGGATGCGGTAAGCTCAACCGTACCAGAGGCGGACTATGTATGGCGGGTAGTTCTAATGTTTGGAGCCATCCCCGCTGGTTTGACATACTACTGGCGTATGAAAATGCCTGAAACTGCCCGTTACACGGCTCTGGTGGCGAAGAACGCCAAGCAAGCGGCGGTGGACATGTCAAGAGTGTTGCAAGTGGAGCTGGCGGCAGAGGAAGAGAAATTAGAGAAAATCGTGGCCACAAGCAAGAACAGTTTCGGGTTGTTTTCCAAAGAGTTTCTCAAGCGCCATGGGCTCCATTTACTAGGAACCACCAGCACTTGGTTCTTACTAGACATCGCATTTTACAGCCAAAACCTTTTCCAAAAAGACATCTTTACAGCAATTGGTTGGCTCCCTCCCGCAAAAACAATGAGCGCTCTCGAGGAGTGCTTCAGAATCGCCAAGGCCCAAACGCTGATTGCGCTTTGTGGAACCGTGCCAGGGTATTGGTTCACCGTGGCTTTAATTGACATCATTGGCAGATTCACCATCCAATTAATTGGGTTCATAATGATGACTATTTTCATGTTTGCCATTGCGTTTCCTTACAATCACTGGATTTTGAAAGAGAATCGAATTGGGTTTCTGGTGATGTATTCACTCACCTTCTTCTTCGCCAATTTTGGGCCCAACGCCACCACTTTCATCGTTCCAGCTGAAATCTTCCCTGCCAGGCTGCGGTCCACGTGTCATGGGATCTCCGCCGCCGCGGGTAAGGCCGGAGCAATCGTCGGGGCATTTGGGTTCTTGTACGCAGCGCAGAATCCGGACGCATCCAAAACCGACCCTGGTTACCCACCGGGTTTTGGTGTTAAGAACTCTCTCATTGCACTTGGTTGCATCAACTTCCTCGGCGGTTTGCTCACCTTGTTGGTGCCGGAACCTAAAGGAAAATCACTGGAGGAATTGACCGGCGAGAACGAGGCGCCGGAGGAAGACGCCGCCGCCGCCCAACCGGGAAATAGAGCCGGACAAGTTTGATCTACGACTGTGATTGGAAATTAAACAACTCCTGTGTGACATTTTGTGGAATTAATAAATAATGCGTCTTGGGTTTGGGGTTTGGGGTTCGGGGTATGCGTCTTGTGATATCATTTTGATTTTTTATTTTTGATTTCCTTGTGTATTTTGTTTCTCTTGGTAAAAGTCATATACAGGTTCTTAAGTTTTTTTTATCCTTTTTTTTTTATATTATTATATACTTTGTATTGACTACCATTTTAATTTTAATGTGTTACAGAAAAAAAAAAAAAGAAAAAGTATGGGCCTCCACTATTTCTCTTCTTTTGGGCTTGTGACGAATTTAGGCCCAATATGATTATGGGCCTACACTATTTTTAATATGGTTTTGGGCTTGTGACGAATTCAGGCCCCGGGTTATCGAGATGGGCTTAGTGTCTGGGCCGAGAAATATTGGGCTAGTTGGAAACACGCGTAGACATTTGGGCCGTGGGTTGCTAGGCAGGTTCCGAACCTGCGAGGTTTAGTCCGAAGATGTGGTCTGGGTTCTGTTTTCCTACCGAGGCTGAGGTTTGGACTTTGGCTCGGATTCCGTGGCTAAGGTTTGGATTTTTGTCGTATTTTGTTCGGTTATTTCTGTTATTATTATTATTTTTTTTAATTTAAAACTAAAAATAAAAGGAGATGTGACGGGGAGATTTGATGGGCTTGGATGAATGGGAAAGTATGTGGTCCTAGAGTACAGCTGGCATTTACTATAAACGCCATTTGTCATTTCGAATATTTCCTTTTGTGTAATCTCAATAATAATGCGTCATATTACAATTTTGTTGGAAAATATAACTTTTATTTAATTTAATATGAATTTTCGAAAAGAACGAGCACATTCGAAACTATTAAATTAATATGCGTTGCAGATATATTCATTAAAAATAATGATGATACATGAAATTCAATTTACAATTAATATGCATTGCATCATTTGTGTGATGTAAGGTAATTAATTTTTGTTTTCATAAAAAAAATCTAAATTTATGTGTATGTTTTTAATTGAAAAATGATTTAATTTATTAAAACAAATCGAAACAACGTAATAAAATAAGAGAGATAAATGGAGTAGAACAAAAAACAGAAAGTGCAGCGTGAAAAAACGCGCGCCAACGTGGAAAATAAGAACTAAAATGGAATATTCGATGCCGAACGCTACTCAAGATTCCTTCCATTCACGTGCGATGGATGGGGTTGCCGCTTCTTAACTCCCCCATCCCCTCCTCACTTCTCTCCATTGCCTTTCCTTCTTCCTCCTCCACCGCCGCCGCCGTCACATTTTCCGGCGATAGCAGAAATTGCGATTCTGCAAGGACTAATAGTGGAGATCGTAGTGTTTCAGTGCTTCCTGTGAGTCGACGTCTAGGTATAGCCACTGCGTATTGCACCGCTCTAAACTCTTTTTATTCTTGCTCTGTGAATGCTGTGCATTGATTTCCGCTCTCTGTTTCTTTGATTTTAGTTTTATGTCGATTTGTTTCTTCTCTTTCGGAAATTTTGTTGCGATTTCAATCTTGTTTTTGTCGCGTCGATTGATTTCCAAAGAGAATCGAATGATGACAAATTTGTTGAAGATTCTTATTACGCAGTTCCGATTAAGTTCTGTTCCTATTTTTCTTCTTCTATTTCATTTTCTGTTTGGCTGTCACAGAAGGCATTGCGAATGGATATTGGAGATGAATTTTCTTGCTGATTTCTTTGAGAGGATTTAAATGACCACAACAAAAAAATTCATATAAATCATTTGAATTTTGATTTGTCTGTTGTTTGTTGATTAAAAGTATTCAAAATGAAGATATGATTTAATGTAGTTGAGATATGATTCAAATATTCAACTAACAAGATTTGATTTTAGGAGATGGTCAGTAGATTTGAATTTATCTAAATTTAGGACGGTGTATAAGCCTATATATAGTGAAATTGTGTAACACTTTAATTGATCCATTTTATCTTTTATATCTCTTTCACTATCCATTTTCCCATTAGACATTGTTGATTCTAGCAAGATTTCTTTGTGGCTTTCCGAAATTTCTTCTTTCTTTTATGTCGGCTTGAGGGCGTACGATTCATAGGAGAAAGAACTGAAGTTTCTGAAAAGTGGAACCCTCACTGGAAAGCTATAGTTTGGCTGATTGACTTTTATATATAGATATATATATAATTTCACTTTTACATATTAGTAAGAAAACCCTAACTATTTCAATTAGTCGAACTGATATTATTTAAAAATACTTATTATTTTTGTTTCTTAATATCTAATGTTCATGATTCATATTAAGATTTGATAATAAGTATTGCTTTAAATCAAATACATTTAATTTTGAAGTTAGAAAATGAGTTAAGGTGCAATTGTTGACGACGTAGATAATATATATATATATTTTTTCTTTTTGCCATATAAAAGGTTTTTGAATTTGAAAGGCTCAATCAATTTTGGGATGAGTTCCTAATTCGTTTTTTGATGCGGCAGAATTTGAATAAAAATAATGAATCTTCTTCATTGGATTTTTGTTGGGTTGTCGCCTTCGTAAAGTTGGGTCCAGGAAATATTGGGACTCCACATGTCGGAGGAAATTTGGCAGCTCCTCCTGTTGTCTTCTCTGCTATGGCCTACTTACTGCTTCTATTATTTAAATAATCTTCCATTTATGTTCTATTCTGCCGTACTCCAACATGTGTTTGTTAGTGAAACTTGCACCTTTTGTCTGGGAATTCGTAACTCGATTTGAGCATTTTTGTGATTAGTTTTTGGCTGATACTAGTTTGTGGTTGCTGGTTCTGTGATTGTGCTTCGCCTGCTCCTTCTTCCTCATATTTGGGCCCTTTTGTTTCTTCAATTCAGGGGAACAATTCTGAGGAGAAAGTTGGGAGAGTTGAAATCATGGCAGGAGAGCCACTGAAAGTGCTGGACGCATTGGATGTAGCCAAAACCCAATGGTACCATTTCACTGCAATTGTAATCGCAGGAATGGGATTTTTCACAGATGCCTATGATCTCTTCTGCGTGTCTCTCGTGACCAAACTTTTGGGCCGAATTTACTATCACAAAGAAGGCTCAACCAAGCCTGGTGAATTGCCCTCTAACGTAGCCGCCGCCGTAAATGGCGTCGCTTTCTGCGGAACTCTCTCTGGCCAGCTCTTCTTTGGGTGGCTTGGTGACAAGATGGGTCGAAAACGAGTCTACGGAATGACTCTTATGCTTATGGTCATTTGCTCTGTAGCTTCAGGCCTATCTTTCGGCGGCCACCCATCATCTGTGGTGGCTACTCTGTGTTTTTTCCGATTCTGGCTCGGATTTGGCATCGGCGGCGATTACCCACTTTCGGCCACCATCATGTCGGAATATGCCAATAAAAAGACACGAGGGGCCTTCATCGCCGCCGTATTTGCAATGCAGGGGTTTGGGATTTTGGCCGGTGGGGTAGTGGCAATTATTGTGTCCTCCGCTTTTGACGCCAAATTCCCAGCTCCGTCGTACCAGGAAAATCCCGCCGCCTCCACCGTCCCAGAGGCTGATTATGTGTGGCGAATTATTGTGATTTTTGGTGCTTTTCCGGCTCTGCTCACTTATTACTGGCGAATGAAAATGCCTGAAACTGCTCGTTACACCGCCTTGGTTGCAAAAAATGCGAAACAGGCGGCCGCCGATATGTCTAAAGTACTGCAGGTTGAATTAGAATCGGAGCAGGATAAAATCGATGAGGGGAAATCGAAGAATGATTTTGGGTTGTTCACGAGGAGTTTTCTTCGTCGACATGGACTTCACCTGCTGGGGACTACCTCTACTTGGTTCTTGTTGGACATCGCATTTTACAGTCAGAATCTCTTTCAGAAGGACATTTTCACGGCCATTGGTTGGCTTCCTCCGGCAAAGACGATGAACGCCATTGAAGAGGTTTACAGAATCGCCAGAGCTCAAACCCTCATTGCATTGTGCAGTACAGTACCTGGGTATTGGTTCACTGTGGCGCTCATCGACGTAATGGGACGATTTGTAATTCAGTTGATGGGGTTTTTCTTCATGACGGTATTCATGTTCGCAATAGCCATTCCGTACAAGCACTGGACTCTGGAATCCAACAGAATTGGGTTTGTCGTGATGTATTCCCTGACGTTCTTCTTCGCGAATTTCGGGCCAAACGCCACCACATTCGTGGTTCCGGCGGAGATATTTCCAGCCAGGCTCCGGTCAACCTGCCATGGAATATCAGCTGCATCTGGAAAAGCAGGGGCCATTATTGGGGCGTTTGGATTTCAATATGCGGAAAAGGCGATTGGAGTGAAAAAGACATTGATAATTCTCGGTGTAGTGAATGCTCTTGGGATGTTCTTCACTTTTTTGGTTCCTGAATCGAAGGGGAAGTCTTTGGAAGAGGTATCCGGTGAAGCTGGAGAAGGCGACGAGAGCATAACAGAGTCGAGGACTCATTCTATACCTGTTTGAACGTTCTTCCGGAGGTCTGTCTTTTTTCTTCTTTCTCTTTATGCGTAGTTTCATTTAAAACAAGATTCCATGTGTTCTATACGGTACGGCAATCTTCGTATTAGAAGTCGCCGATCAACCGCCCACAAGATTGCTTCTTCGGAAAATATAATGGCAAATGACAAAGACTTCGTATTTTCAGAACATATTATATAAACAAATTAAATGTTGGAAGTTGTTTAAAATATTTGAAAATAGAACTTCTTGTATTTGGTATTGTATTTTACAATTTAATATAAATAAATAATATTTTTATTTAGTTTCTACCGTCATATTTGTTTATTATGAGAATAAATTATATATAATTTTAAATTTTAATAGCTTAATTGATAAAAACGATCCAAATCAATTCAAAATATTACTAAAAATTAACAGTTTATTATTATTATTTATAAATTTAATATATATTTTAAAATTATGATATGTAATATCTAGTATACTAATGAACATTTATCCTCATAAATAAATCAATAAGTAATTAGTTGTAATTACTGAAAATAATTTTTATCAACCTAATTTAATTCATCATAATTAACTAATAGATTTAATTAACGATTAAGTTAATTCCTTATAATAATATTTTGATGTAAAATTAATTAATATATATTTAAATAATTAATTATGTTAATTTCGGTAACCTATATCAATTAGCCAAATAATTGATCGGGTATAATTAAAATATAATTACAAATAAATTAAAAAAAAAAAGCAAATTTAGAAAGAAAAACAAAGAGAAAATCTATGAATTTTGTAAGGGTGTTGAATACCCTTGATTCGTGGGCATATCTGGAATTATGTATTTCTAGAATCATCCAATAAATTTGTTCTCCACTTTGATAAAATAAAGTTGCAAAAAAAAAAAAGAAAAAAAACGGAAATAGATTTAAATTTCAACTGAAAGGTCAATAAATCGTGGTACGGAATAGGACACCGTTCTCGCCAATAAGAGAGCGGGAATCGCTCCTGATTTTCCGTTACAGATTCTCTGTTTTCTAATTTTTAACACAGGTTCTCACCTTATCATAATTAAACTTTGAAATACTTATTTGGTTAGTTTTTTAATTATATATTTTTGGCTCAATTATTCATTCATGTTATTACCTGGAAAAAATAAGAAAGAAAAAAAAAAACAGCACACTGCTTCTATGTTTGTTATAATTATACGAACTTGTTGAGGATTTATTAAGCAAGTATGAATCATTGTAGTTTAATAAGGAATGTGAGGTTGGTAGTACTATTCCAAAAAATCATTTCTCAGACCCCAAATATTTTCTTCCAGATATTGCAGAAGAAATTTGAACGCCAGAAGAAAGCAGAAAACAGATGGTGATAAAAATTCTGGGTAGCAATTGCATTGAAATCTACAAGAAAGGTTTCAGAGTGCCATACAAGTGATTCAGAGCAACTGCTTTATATCACATGCTTATTCATTTGGCTCCGCCATGTTTTCACTGCGCAAAACCTTTATACAAACTAGAAAGGAAGAAGAAGAGGCTCAAACTCTCTTTTTCTTTCCTTTTTCCTTTTTCTCTTCTATTAGTACAAAACTTTAGCATAGTGCCGTTGCCGCCCTGCTTTCTACGCAGCTGGTTATCCATGGATGTCCTGATTCCCCCAAAAGGAACAAAGGAAATCACAAAACATGAGAAAAAAAGAATACTACCCAATAAGATCAAACTAATTATGCCATGGATTTGTTTGTTCTGCGTTTGAATCGCAAATGTTGATAAGATCTCAAAATTCAGGAAGTTCAGAGAAATTAATTTCAGTTTTAAGGCACAATTAGGCGTTCTTGTTCTCTGTAAGAGGATTTAATTTGTCGAAATGAAGAATAACGATCTTCCGCGAAAGATGAAGAAATATTAAGCGCGAATTTCAGGTAAATTAGTAGATACTTACTGAGGACTTGTTCGGCGGAGATTCTTCTGGAAACATCTTTGCAGAGCATTTTCCTGAGCAAGTCTTTTGCCGCGGGAGATACAGAGTGGAAAACTCTTGACGGAAATCTCAGATTCGCTCGCAATACCGCGTGAAAGATCTCAACAACCGATTCTCCATGAAACGGTGGAAAACCTGCTAACATAACGTACAAAACCACGCCGGCGCTCCACACATCAACCTTCTCGCCGTAGTCTTTTCCAGCCAGCACTTCCGGCGCCACGTAGTACGGCGTTCCGACAACGCCTCTCATCGACTCTTCTCCCTGTTTGAACATTTCCGCCGATCCGAAATCCGCTAATTTCACCGAATCCCACTCGTCGAACAGAATATTGTCGGGCTTAATATCGCGATGCGCAACGCCGTAACGGTGACAATGAGCCACCGCGTGCATCAGTTGCGACATGATCATGGCGGCCTCCGCCTCGGAAAAAACCTGGAGTGTGACTCGCCGGTGGAGATCGGAAGAGGAACAGAGATCTAGAACCATATGGAGATGAAATTCGTCTTCGTAGAGATTATGCAGCGCGAGAATGTGAGGGTGAGGGTAAAGGAGATGAAGAATCTTCGTCTCCTTGACGAGACATTCGGCATCGAGTGAATCGCCGGCCAAGATCCGACGCTTATCGATGGTTTTGACGGCGTAGTTTTCACCAGAGGATCTGGAAGTGCATCTGAAAACGGTGCCGAATCTTCCCCGACCGATCTCTTCGATTACTTGATAGTCTCTCTTCAAATCGTCGCTCATTACTGTGTTTTTCTTCTTCTTCTTCTTCTTTTCCTTTTCTCCTCCGTTTGTTTTCCACTGTAAATTGTCCGAAACCACATAGGAGAGCGTTTCGATTCGGTGTTTATAGAAGCAAAACGTGAGAGCAAGAAGGAATTCCATTCAATTTCGGAATGTTAAAAAGGAATATTCGGTTGTAACTGCCAAATCAGAGATCGCCACGTGGTCCATCACCGAAACCATACTCGTATAACTAGTGGCTTCAAATGTCCACATTGCCCTCTCCTTCCGTCCTCGTTGGCCTTACCGTGTCCTTTACTTCTTTTGTTCCGTTAGTTTTCAATTTAATATTTAAAATTTAGAGAGTGAAAAGTAAAAACGACTCGCACTCTATTTTTAATTGTTTTCCAGATTTTCAAGTCTTATATTTTAAATAAACACATATTTCGGCTTTAGTAATTTTGGAAAAAGCATAAATAAATTTGATATTTTACCATTATTCCACATCCAATCTTTTTACCGCTTAATTTATTAAAATATTTATTATGAACGATAAGGTCATAACCTTAAATATTCTTTTTCTACTCCAAGAGAAAAAACAAACAAAATATATACACATCTTTTAAAATAATAATAATAAAAGTCCACTGATTAAATTTAGGTTAATACAAATTAGATTTAGGTTAATACAAATTATTATTATTAAGATATATTAAATTTTTGTATTACAAAACAATAATAAAAATAAGTACCTAAATATAAATTAAATTATATTCTTTTTGACCCAATAGTAGGGTCAACTGGCAGACCATTCAAACGTCCAAGAAAATGAATATATTCCGTTTAAATTGGTTTATATCTCTGTAGCTTTCTTTCTCTAATCAGGGGGGGACCTGCACAAGATTTTAGATAAAAGGTACCCACAGGTACGTACTTGCTGTACGTTTATTGCACATGTATACCTTAAAAGTTTGATTTAACTCGCTACATAGAAGAGTCACACGTCAAACTCATTCAGGGATTAATCATGAGTTTATAAGTAAGAAATATACTTTATATTAGTTTGAGAGATCTTGGGAAAACCAATAAACATAATGAAATCATGAAAGCTTATGCTTAAAGTAGACAATATTATACAATTGTGAGAGTCTAACGCATCAGCTGTCGATCGTCCGACTCTACCGAAAGTGATAGCCCACAGCAAAAGCGAAACGAGAGGCTGCTGTTTGAGGCTCTGCCTTTTTGGGAATTGGCTTTTGGAGAAACCAAAAGGCTAGCCTAATTGTAAGGCAATTCTTTAATTGATACATGACAAACCCATTTACCAACTCGAAATTGATGTCTATGGGACATTGGAAGCTGTTTGTTTGTATGTATTTCTGAGTCTCATAGGGCCCCATTTGACAGATTTTGCTTTGTCTTGCTTCACAGCGAGTTATCAGAAAACTTATGGTGTTGATATCACAGTATGTGTTTGATAAGGCCCTGTAATCGATAAGTGGTTGTTCTCCTTTGCTTTGAGCTTTCCTTGTTATCATTGATTTCTTATCCTTCCTTTGCCTGCCCTGTTACCAATTTAATGCATCACCTCATTCCACTTGCCTTTCAATTTGCTTATCATCCTGTCCTTTGAGAGAGCATTAGGCTCAACCGATCATCTTGTTCTCGAGTGAGAACTAGTACAAACGATAAAACCGAGCTAAGCCAAACGAAGAAGAAACAATGCAGAAGGAGGAGAGAATTTAAAATTAATAAAAAAAAAAAAAAAAAAAACTTACCTAAAGCACCGACAGCAGGATTCGAACCTGTGCAAGCGAATTCCAACGGATTTCAAATTTGTCTCCTCAACCACTCGGATATATTGACATTTTGTTTTCAGAGCTTGAATTTTTAATTGATATAATTATTTCGACTATCAATACTATTCAAAACGTCGACAGCAGGGTTCGAACCTGCGCGGGCGAAGCCCAACAGATTTCAAGTCTGTCTCCTTAACCACTCGGACATATCGACATTTTTGTGTCAAAAGCTTCAATTTTATTTTATAAAATCTAATTAAAATTTTAACTATCAATATTTTGAAATTGAAATTTATTGATATAAAAAAAGAATACAAATATGTCAGGCTAACAAACTCAATTAATTATTATAAATTAAAATAGGAATAATATAATATCTTAAAACTTTATGATAATCACACAAAACTCTTTGATATAAAATATATTTATAAATTATTAATAATAGTTTATATTTAACCTAATATTTAAAAGATAGTTACAATTAATTTCATAATTTATAAATAATATTATTATTTAAATTGAGATTTAAACACGTCAAAATGTATTTTTGTAAATTACCTATGCCTTCACATGTTCAAGACACAATTGTTATAATAGAACCATTGTATATTGTGTTATTAAAAATATCGACGTAGATTAATATTTAATTTATTATTGTGTTATTCAAAATATCGACGTAGATTAATATTTAATTTTATTATTATTGCTATTTAGTAATTTTTAAAGCGATGAAGTGTATCCCGTCATTATTTTACAATTTCCCTCGTGGCCCAGTCTCGTTGAGCCACGTTTCACGCCTTTTTTTGTTTTTTCCAAAACGTTTCTACATTTCTTTTCTTTTATTTATTTTATCTTTTACCTTTCACTCGTTTTTTTTTAAATGAGTAAAAGTTAATTAAAATATACCATAAATATTAAAAGTGTATGGAAGTTAATATTCAAAATGTGATCAATAATTTATATATTTAAAATTAAAAATGTTTAATATACATTTAAATTGTGGTAACCCTTGTTAAATAAAGAGAATTTAATAAATATAAAACAAGCTAGTATAATTTAGTTATAAGATGTAACAACTTTTTACCCTAATCTCATCAGTCGCCCTGATGAAAATACGTCAACGTTCGAATTTTCATAGTAAAAGTTGTTTCTTGGCAATAATAAAGTAGAGAGAAATATAAATTATAAATTTAAAGATGACCGTTAAATTTTCTAATACAAATATAAAACTATTTTAAAATAATTCACGCACTCGTTATTATTTAATATTATAACATGTGTATTAATTTATAATTGAAATTTATTTTTTAAAAAATCTAGCCGAAGTTAATAGAACATAAAATTAAGATAAACACAATAGAAATCATGTTATAAAATATCAAGTGGTGTTAAGGATGAGTTTTGTTTGAAAAACTTATTGGTGTGAACATATTGTAAAATTAAAGCCCCTACGTTTTGACCTTTAATTTATTGCTTTGAATTATATTTCTATTACTCGATGATCATGTGTTTTATTTATGAAATAAAGTTTAAAATATTTACGTATTATATTAAACTTTAAAAGCGTGTTTAGTAATTGACCAATCCAAACTTGAAAAAAAAAAAACTAAAATATAGTTATTTACTTCTATGTCATATGTATAGATGTCTCGCGTGAGAACAAAGAAATCTCCCTAGTTCATGTCCCCACCTCCAATTTTAATATTTTTAATTTATTTTTGTAGGAATCAATATAACTTTCTACCTACGCGGGGTCAGAAGTGATCCTTATATTTAGTCTTGTTTAGACACACCGTGGAGATTTGATTAGGGTCGGAGGCAGTCCTGCTACTTAATTTCACGTAGACACACAGTCAATGAAAATTTGAGTAGGGTTGGAGGTGGTCTTTGTCATGAGTCCCGTTTAGCTAATGGAAAGGACTTTCACTCCACTACTTCATTATTAGTTTAAACGACGATTTCCTATATGCATAGCCGAGTTAAATAGATATATCGTGCTACACTCGTACATAAATATTTTTTGTCTCGGAGTCTACTATGTTATTTTAAATCCCCATAAATGCATAATAATCTTCTTCAATTAAAATTGACTTTGGTCACATATTGTATACAAAATAATCACCTACTTTTTAACTAAATCAACTACTCGTATTCTTTTACTGGTTCTTTACTATATATATATATATGTTTTCTTAATTCAACAATGGTCCAGTCTAAAGGGAGGGTTCATTTTTTTCTTACATACTCGGCACTTGCCCTTTCCTTCTCCCCTGTTCCTTGAAATTTCCAAATTTTTGATCAAATATAATTAAAATATGTACAATAGGAGCTGCTTTCTTTGGTCCTACTTGGACTATTCAAGCACACGTGCCTTTTTCCATTTGAAAATTTGATTAAAACTCATCTATATATATATATATATATATATATATATATATATATATGTATGTATACATTTCCATGCTTATAAGCTAAGCTGCATAAACCAAAGAGACAAAACAGAGTGGCATCTTGGACATAGATTTAAGAACAAAAAAATGGTGCGAGCTCCTTGCTGTGAGAAAATGGGACTAAAAAAGGGGCCATGGACGACTGAAGAAGATCAAATTTTGATCTCTTATATAAAAAAACATGGCCATAGCAACTGGCGTGCCCTTCCTAAGCTTGCTGGTAAGTTCTTGATCAAATTCAGCCATGGCAGCAATGGCAGCAATGCCCAGATTCTTTGTTTTTAATCTCTTTGGTTTTTTTAGGCCTTTTTCGATGTGGGAAGAGTTGCAGACTTCGATGGATAAATTACTTGAGGCCTGGTGTTAAGAGAGGAAATTTCACCCTACAGGAACAGAACATGGTTCTTCTCCTCCATGAGAAGCTTGGCAATAGGTATATATATTCAAGTGTAAAAATGGCATTAAAATAAGATGCAGAGAGTGATTTTAATAAGCTTATGAATTCAGGTGGTCAGCCATTGCGGCCGAGTTACCAGGTCGAACGGATAACGAAATTAAGAACTTTTGGCATACCCATTTGAAGAAACGGGTAGTTTATAAACAGAGCCATGTTTATGAAAAGAAGTCCGCTGATTCTGCCATTGTTGAAGCCAAATCCAAATCCCAGAAGCTGGATTTCTCTAACCATTATGAATTACCATCTTCTTCCTTCTACCCTTCACCAATTACAAATTCTCCAACTGGCTGCAACGAAATCCAGAGCGAACAACATATTGAAATCTTTGAGGCATTTCATCAAACATGTGGTGGGCGTTGGCCAGAGGAGCCGTCGACGGCTAATTTCAATGGGGCTTTCAACTCGTCGACGGTCAATTACGAGGAACGAGACCAGTGGCCGTCGTTCAGAGCCATGGACGATAGTATGGAGTTTTGGTATAGCGTGTTCGTTAAAGCCGGTGGGTCGCCGACCGACCCTACATTTTAGTTTCACAGGAGCGTGCTCTATATGGGATACTGGTGTAAATGGTGAATTAGATAAGGATAGGAGGGTATAATTGGAAACGAAAAAAAGCCTTTTGCTCATCCATTAACCTTTTTTAGTCTACGGTCAATGACCAACAATATCTAAAGGAGAAGAAAATGTCGTCGGGATAATTTACTTTTTTATCCCTCCTTTACTTTTTTTTTCTTTTAAATATTTTTTAAGGATAATTTGGGTTAATATTAAAAAAATGTCCGACAATTATTTGTCACTGTGCCGTCATGCTTTCAACTATTTCATTCTTTATTAATTATGGTTAATTATTTGAATTGTTTTTTTTAAGGAGAAAACCACTATATTTAAGTCGGTTTGGTTTATAAAAAACCGAACCGCGTACTTGTGTATTTACACAGGCCCAGGTTTTTTACCCTAGCAGGCCGGTCCATCATACTCCATGAAGTCTGCGGCCCATCACAGGCCCATTTCATTCACGAAAAGGAAAATTAATAATAAAAGGAAAAAGGTCATCATATTCCTGGCCCATCCATCATATTTCTCGTTGTCGTTCTCTTATCGCGTTACGCGCCACCTACCCCTTCGTTATCGGCACCGCCATACCAGCGCGCCGCTCCGATTTACTCATCCGTCGCGCTCAGTGACGCTTCAGGTCTTTCCCTCTCGCCGTTCCTGCTTTGTATCCGCTGGTCCTCTTTCGATCTTCTCCATCTCTCAATCTAAGGTACTTTCTGATTCCAATCTCTGTGACGTCTGTTAAATTGTTGTGCGATTATGTTTCGAAACGGAGATCGATCGGTTTGGTTGAAAGTATCTTGTGCGGGATAATTAATAATGGACTGTTTAGGGTAATCCTTCAAATCCGCTTCGATTTCTGTATTAGGCGAATACTGGGGAAATCGGATCTGTATTGTAGATTGGGTTCACCTCATCTTAGTTTTATAATTTGACATTTAAAAATCATCGTATACTATTTGCTTCCTCTATTCTGTACGTCTATTTGAGAGGAGTATGAAGAAAAATAAAATCGGTGTTGAGGACTACGCTACTACCTTAATGTTGTTATTCATATTCCATCTCCCATTCATAAAACGGCGGTATCTAGTTGGTCTCCGTATTATCTCGGTCTGCCTCCTGCCTATTCGATTGTATTTTCGTTCTGGTCCTTTCTGGGAGGGTTGCGGTTGTGAAGTAGGCTTCTTAGGTTTGTTCATATCGCCTATTTAATCAATCTGTAAGCCATAGTCATATTCAAAATTCTTTTGAGGGTTTTACTTATTTTCCCCATTTAATACCTATCCCTTTTGCATTTTCTTGTATGTATTTTTCTTGGAAGATTAAATTTCTACGTGTTGTTGACCTCAATCCGCCACCATAGCTATATCACTGACCTTTGTTTTCTTTTCTTCTTTGGCTAGGGTTCTCAATAACTTCGGCGTTACTCTCAAATATCCCTTCTGTTTCTGCTGAAGATGGCTACTGCATCAGGTATACTTCGAATGCAATAATTTGACCTAAAAAAGAGAAGTCTCGGTAGAATTATGAACATAGTCTCACCTTTTTGTCTTTCCCGACATTTTTTTTTGAGAGTGGAATTATTTAACCAGATGTTGTTTTGGTTCTTCTTAATATTGTTGAAACTAAGTTCCGACCGGTGAGGGTATTAATCTCGGATGACAGTGGTTACCCTATTAATTTTGAGCAGAGTGCTCCCACTTTATTACTGTTTTGATCGACTCTTTGGTCTGTATTGCAGTTGCTTTCAAATCTAGGGAGGATCATCGCAAACAACTGGAATTAGAGGAAGCACGTAAAGCAGGGCTTGCACCAGCTGAGGTTGATGAAGATGGGAAAGAAATCAACCCTCACATTCCTCAATATATGTCCTCTGCACCTTGGTATCTTAACGCTGAGAGACCAGTAAGTTTCGCTCTATCCCCATCTTTCTGGATTTTATGTTGGTTGTTCACTGGTTGAATTTCTTTGGATTTTGTTCCAGAGTTTAAAACATCAAAGGAAATGGAAATCAGATCCAAATTATACAAAATCCTGGTATGACAGAGGTGCAAAAATACATCAGGCAGACAAGTACAGGAAGGGTGCGTGTGAAAAGTAAGTCAGATGTATACCTCCTTGTCCTATGACTTTGGCGTACAAGTTATTACTAATAATTGTTTCTTTAATAAAAATTGTCGGACATTGAATTAGGATTTTAAGTTGTTATTCAATATTCTTTTGTGTAAAAAAGATGTCCATCATATTTTTGGTTATAATTGGGGAGTTTCTTTTGAACGTGGATGGCTAAGTTTTTTATAAGGGAGCCAGAACTATTGCTGTCTCTCTTGCATGAGTATTTATAACGCTTACGTATTAGTGCCACATTACAATACTTTTATATGGTCGTGTCTAGGGAAAGGAATCTTTGAAGTTTCTGTGGCTGTATAACATGGCTTATGAGTGCATTTAAAACTCATTTACAATTTGTGGGTTTGAAAATGAATCGTATTTTGGGCGAACATATTTTTTGTCCATAAACTTTTAGATTGCTCTACTTCTTCAGCTGTCTCTGAAAGAAAATTTAAAAATAAAGATCAAATGACTGATCCGCTTGCTAGGATGTTGGTTATGTTGGCTGCTTTCAGGATCTAAATTTAATTATTTTGAAGATGATTTTGCTCTTTGATTTTCTTCCATGTACAAGTGCAGATTAAATTGGTCACCCTTAGGTCTCACTTGTCAATACATGATCCAACAGTGACATTAAACTTTCATTTGTTGCTGTACAAATAGGCCTAGTCTAAAATATTATGGGTTTGGGATCATGATCTTAACTTGGTTTAGGTTTTGTAATGTACGGAAATTCCCTATCTGTATTAATTTTCCTGACCTACAGTTTATACTAATTTTCTGCAACTGTTTAATTAAGTTTTCTTATGAGTTACGTGTCTCATATATTTTATTGCTTGTCCAGTTGTGGAGCAATGACACATGATTCAAAGTCATGCATGGAAAGGCCCCGAAAGGTAGGAGCGAAATGGACAAGCATGCATATAGCACCAGATGAAAAGATAGAGACATTTGAACTAGATTATGATGGAAAAAGGGATCGTTGGAATGGTTATGATCCAGCAACCTATGCTCGTGTCATTGAGAGGTATGAGGCTAGAGATGAAGCAAGGAGAAAATTTTTGAAAGAACAACAGCTGAAAAAATTGGAAGAGAAAAATAACAAGCAGATTGAAGATGCTGAAGTTAGTGATGAAGATGAGGATGAAGATGATTTGAAGGTTGATGAGGCAAAGGTTGATGAAAGCAAACAAATGGACTTTGCAAAAGTTGAGAAGCGTGTTCGTACTACAGGTGGTGGAAGCACGGGAACTGTAAGGTATGTTTTTTTATACTTTTATGTTTGTTTATCCTTTTATGTCTCCATTGCTTTGCTCTTTTCTAGAGTGTCTGAGTGATGTACTAATTATCTCTTCACATCGTAGGAACTTGCGTATTCGGGAGGATACAGCCAAATATCTTTTAAATCTTGATGTCAACTCTGCTTATTATGATCCCAAAACTCGGTCCATGCGTGAAGATCCTCTTCCTGATGCCGATCCAAACGATAAATTTTATGTGGTGAGTATCTGAAATATTATCATGGAATTTCTATTTGTACTCAATTTTAGTCGAGTAATAGTTATATTTCAGAGTGGATATAATTTTTTCAATCATCTTTGTCAAAATAGGGTGATAACCAAAATAGAATCAGTGGGCAAGCTTTGGATTTCAAGCAACTCAATGTGCATGCTTGGGAAGCATTTGACAAAGGTCAAGATATCCATATGCAAGCTGCTCCTTCACAAGCTGAACTTCTGTATAAGAACTATAAGGTTATTAAAGAGAAGTTAAAGTCACATACGAAAGATGCCATCCTGGAGAAGTATGGGAATGCTGCCACTGAGGGAAATCTGCCTCGGGAACTTTTACTGGGACAAAGCGAGAGGCAAGTTGAATATGACCGTGCTGGCAGAATTGTTAAAGGCCTGGTATGAAATTTATCCAAACAGTTCTTTTTATTTTTTCTCAATATAGGATTTTTGAGTATACTAATTTTTATTCCTTACGTTGGGATCTGATGATCGACATTTTAGAAAATATGCTCTTGATATCCAAGTTCTTGGAAATAAATGTTGTCTATCCACTAATTTTTAAAATAAATATTATGTCTAATATTTATCATTCATTAGGTGTATTCAATAGTATTTACTAATTCTGATTTAGAAATGTTATTTTCTAGTGTCTCTATTTGTTTCACTTGTTTTCTGAAACAATGAACCAATTAGATAATGATTACAATGCACAGCCGAAAGGTGGTTTACACAGTAGTTAATGGAGTCGTATAACCCAAATTTCGACCAGCCCTTCAATAAATTTTACCTACTCCAACTCACCTGATACCATTTGGTTAACGCCTGTAAAGCCCATTAAAGTTATAGACAATGGTCAGAGTGCTTTCCACTCAAATGTCAAATTAAAAAAGTTAGGGCTGAGAGAGTAGTCATTGTTTCTGTATTTTGTGCATCTCATTCTCTTCATTTTTATCCTGTGGACTCTGTTGGCTCTGTGCATGTTTTAGACGTGTGAGAGAACTTAAGGATTGTGATTACTGATTGATTGTGAATGATGCTTGATTTCTTCTGATTCTTTTTTTCCTCTTTGAAGGAGATGGCTCTTCCCAAAAGTAAATATGAGGAAGATGTTTTCATTAATAACCACACGAGTGTTTGGGGCTCATGGTGGAAGGATCACCAGTGGGGATATAAATGCTGTAAGCAAACCATCCGTAACAGTTATTGCACTGGGGCTGCTGGAATTGAGGCTGCTGAGGCAGCAGCAGACTTAATGAAGTCTAATATTGCTCGTAAAGCATCTTCTGAAGGTTAGTACTTTGGAACCGGTATTATTGTTTTTTTTGTGGTGGGGGGGTGGGGGGAAAGGAATCTGGAACGCCTTCCTGAATTTGGTAAACCTAAATGTTCGGGTCCTTGTATTTACATCTTTCTGTTGTCATTAGTTTGGCTGATGTGTGTCCCTTGCACCAAGGCAGATGTCCCCTGTCCGTAGCACTAAATATATATAATGCTTGCTTAGATATAATAATATTTAAAAATATGTATTTCTTTCTTTACATGTGTAATCATTGGTTAGCCATCAAATGCTGTTATTTTCATGAAATCGTTGAAATCCTGAATGGTTTTTTGACATCACTACACAGATACGCCAGCCCCAGCTGAAGAGAAAAAGCTGGCAACTTGGGGAAGTGAAATACCCGATGATATTGTCCTCGACCAGAAGAAGCTTACTGAATCTCTGAAGAAGGTATGACATTTAATCGCTCCTCGTAGTAATAATATCATGTGTTATTAATCAGATTTTGTTGGACTGAAATCTAATTGCCCCCCTCCTAGCCTCCTCCAAAGCCTGTAATTTGATATATATTATAAATGGTTTTATTGTCACTTGGTTCTTACATGAGATTTTCTGTTTTGCAGGAGGATGAAAGAAGGAAGGAGGAGAAGGATGAAAGAAAGCGTAAATATAATGTGAGATGGAACGATGAGGTATATAATTCTCTCTGCTTTAATCAATAGGTTTATTTTTTCATGTTAGGTTTATCTTTGTTTGGCTCAATATATATATGTAATGCGATGTGCCCGCCCTTCTGCAGGTAACTGCGGAGGACATGGAGGCTTATAGGATGAAAAAGGTGCATCATGATGATCCCATGAAGGATTTTCTTAACTAAGTTAGGCAGCCTACTTGTATTGTAAATATTTTAGTCGCTTGGAGTCCTTGTAACATTAAGGAACTAGCCGTCAGAATTTTCAGAACTCAGGTGTCTGGTATCTTTGCTTTGTACTTCAATGTGTAATTGTGAAGATCTGAGGAGGTACAACAATGGCCCGACTCGTGTATCATTAAGCGTGTGGATTAGTTCTCTTTTTACAGTTGATAACGGTTATGTAATTCTTTAGAAGGGTAACTGGGAAATGCAGGCGCGCGCACACATATATATTAAAAAAGAATGAAGATATTGTGAATTGTATTTGAAATCTTGAGAACTTGATCTGGGTTGGTCTCCTTTACAAGTCCTGAGGAAATATTGAATAAGCAAATATAGGATCCTCTTCCAAATAAGGAGTGAAAGCGAAAGCGATGGAAGCGAAGAACGTGAATTTCTTTTTGTATATTTTCTACCATGATGGGAAAACCCTATTTTTTTTTTTTTTTTTT
>NW_019268553.1:1893682-1899959 GCF_002738365.1 Cucurbita moschata | reverse complement strand
GAAAACCCTATTTTTTTTTTTTTTTTTTAGTAATTTAACAATAAATACTTTGGTTTTGAATTGGAGTCGATCAATATTTCACTAAATATGTTGTATGAAATTGGTAATACCACTTCCATTTTCGTTGCATTTGGGTGATATCCAAACTCGATTCAGTGGGCAACCTCTGGAGTTGAAGGCACGGAATGTGCATGCTTTGAAATGCTTACTGAATTTCACTGTGCTTTATTATTTATATTGAAATACTAGCCGATAATATCAAAGTCGATATGTCCGAGTGGTTAAGGAGACAGACTTGAAATCTGTTGGGCTTCGCCCGCGCAGGTTCGAACCCTGCTGTCGACGGCTTTTTATTTTTCGAAATGGTTGGGGAAGCAGATAACTACGTCAGACGACATGTCGTTCACGCTACTGATAATCCACTTCAAGATTTTTTTTGCGGCCCCTACTATCGGTCTCCGTCGCAGAAGCTTCTTTGTTTTTTCGTAAGGATTCCTCAGAAAATCCAGGAAACTTATCGCGCGTTTGAAATTCACTCTCACATACATGGTAGGTAAGGGGTAATATCCAGTTCTGTGTCATTTGACTTCTGCGTTTCATCTCTGTTCGAAACTCTTCTCGGTTAAGAAATTGGAAATCAATCGCAAGCATCTTTTATTTTTCTTTTTTAATTTTTGGGAAAAAAATGCGATTGGTTTCCCTTAATTATTCTTCGGCCCCACATTCTGGATCGATTTAACCTGAAATGCTCCATTGACTTGATTCCGTCGGAGTTTGGGCTGCTCCCATTGCTGCAGAGGTGTCTTGAACTGGATTCTCCAGGGCGAAGTCCTGGTCTTCTTTCATCCCGATTGAACTTATTTAATTAATTCTTGTGGGTTGAAGTGGAATGGGGCAACAGCAATCGAAAGACGAATTGTTGTACCAGCAAGTTAGCTATGGCAACTCAGAAGGGATTAAAGCCCTTCACCGAGAGGGTGCAGGCCTTGAGGTGATTATTGAATTTGATTGTTCTCTTAATAGTATATGATTATTAGCAGTTGGTGCTCATGTTCTTACTTTCACGATATGTTCAGTGGATCGATAAGGAAGCGAAAACCCCCTTGATTTTGGCCTGCATGAGTCCTGAGCTTCACAATGTCGCGAGAACTTTGATAGAACTTGGTGCTAACGTTAACGCGTATCGGCCTGGTAGTTCCCTTATCTGGGTGTCTCAGCAACAGGACTTTCAATTTAATTTCTTCTCATTGCATTTTGGTAGTGCATTTAGTGTTAAAACCCTTTCCAATGCATTTTAGGACGTCATGCTGGCACTCCTTTGCACCATGCAGCTAAGAGAGGCCTTGACAACAACGTCACTTTACTTCTTTCTCATGGAGGTTTGTTGTACTCTCTCCATATCAACACAACATTTGTTTACAACTATATTTGAAAAGTCTTGTTTATTTTCATTAAGTGTATGGAAATTTTTGTTATAATTTCCAGCAAATCCTTTGATCATGAATGATGATTGTCAGAGTCCTCTTGATGTTGCTAGAGCAAAAGGTCATAGCAATGTCGTTCGTACGATCGAGGTTTGTTTACCTTATAATTCAATCTAAATTTTGTTTCAATATGATTATTGAAGCTTATGTTTTGGGAGTTGTTTGCAGAGTCATATTTGTTTGTTTTCGGGTTGGTTGCGGGAGTTCTATGGACCGGGATTTTTGGAACTACTGGCTCCTCAACTGGTTTCAAAGAAAGTGTAAGTACTTCATTCCCATGATTCCAAATTTAAGTTTGTTCGTTTCCTAGTTCTACGTTCATGGCTTGATGACCCGAATTCATTAATATAAAAATTTCATGATTGACGATAACTACGATTTCGATTCGAACTCTAGTATATTTTTCTTATCAAATTATGTTCCTGTGGTTGATGCAATTCCAATTGCAGCTGGGCTGTTATTTTACCATGTGGGACGCGAAGTCTTACAAAGCCTTTCAAGTTGGAGCTTGCAATCTACACCACTCTTCAGGTATCATTCTGCAGATTAGAATGTTTAATAGTATTTAAAAGGTTTTAGGGAATAAATTTCCCCCTTCCTATGTCCATTGCATTCAAGAGTTTTTACATATCTAGCTTTGCATTATAATGCTGGACTCGAGATGATATTGCCACAATAGAACCTAAAGCTCTGGTATAACCGACTTAGAACCTAAAGCTTTGATACCAAATGTTATAGAACTCTTGGTATTCGACCTAAATACTTAAATAACGAGTTCTCTAGATCTAAACTATCCAAAAACTCCAAAAACAATAAGGAATCAACCCAAAGGAAAGTTTTGGAACGGATTACCTTAATGGTCAAGATCAAGAGTAAAGAAAACTCGTTTTTAAACTTGTGATTCGAATCACTTCACAAGATAGCTTGATCAAAACTACGTAAATGACTCTAGCATGCAAATCTAAACACAAGAAATACAAAGGAGCAAGTTCATGGCTTAAGAAGCATAATATGCGACCTTCATTTTTAATATTCAAAATCTTTATACTAAAGCAATATGAATACCATAACGGTCACTATCTAAATGTACACATACAATTGACATGAAAATAACACATACAATTCGTATCATTGTAATCCTTCTTTGTAAATGACAGGACGCTCAACCACGTATTGTTGTTCGACTATGGAGAGCCGATTTGGAGGAGACGAAGTTACAGAATTCTGATCCATCAGTTATGATTGTGGATAACACCACAAGTAAGTCTCGACTCTATATTGGCCATCTTGGGACTGAAAGATGCATTCATTTCATGGTTCTATAATTGCCTTTGTGCATAGCCTAGCCGACTTCGAAATCAAAGATCTCTTTATAGGTCTGATGACTTTGATCTTGTACCTTCCAAGTCTCCTTCGCACTTCGATAATACAGTAACGCGCACGAACACACGAGGAATGACCAATTTCATTTTTGTTATAACCAAGGAGCCTCGATCTTGACTTAATGTTTGTTTGTTGTTTTGAATTCATTGTAATTGTTATTACCTGTTTTTGTTTTCAAGAAACTCGCTTGAAACTTGCATCTGGGAATGAAAATGACAAAGAACAGCTTCAGTGGTTTTGCAATGCTTGCAAAGGAATTCCTTCGGTAATATGCTCATTCTCTTCCGGTCTTGGCCTGTGGTGAATATATCTTCCTGCCTGAGCCACCTTGAATTTAGACTCAGCAAGCTCTTGAAATGTTTTTTTCCCAATAACCTGGAAATTTTTGGAATATTTCAGATGATGCTCCCTCCATTTATGAGTGTTAACCAGGATACGAGCGTTTCGGCAACTGCACCGCCAGACACAGAAGATATGGAGCTAGCCATGGCCATCAGTGCTTCCATTCAGTCAGCTATCCAGGGGAGACCACTCTTTCCTGAACCCAATCCAAGTTCTGAAGCAAGTACCTCTACTAGCCATACAGGGTCAGTTGCACCAACAACACATTCTACGAAATTCGGCACAAATGAATCAGAATTGCACGAAGCTGGCCAGAGCAGCAGCAGTTCAAACGAACATCCCGAAATCCAGATGAACAGCATCCCTCCAGATGCAGTGCCTTCAGCTCCATTGGCAGCAGATGAGATTCTGGACGATGGTACAATTCACTATCCTTCAATTGATTCAAGTCCGATTGACTTGTCATCTCCAACTACCCAGACAGTTCCCTTACAAACAGGTGAAGGAAAAGAGGAAACGAGTTCTTCTTCATGTGTTATATGCTTGGATGCTCCTATTGAAGGAGCCTGCATACCCTGTGGCCATATGGCTGGGTGCATGAATTGTTTGACCGAGATCAAATCCAAGAAATGGGGCTGCCCGGTTTGTCGCGCTAAAATCGACCAAGTTGTCAGATTATATGCTGTATGAGTCCACTGTGAGTAAACTCTTTAAATATGCAGTTCCTGTTGTTTATATAAACCAATGTGTTCTATCTGATTGTGTGGACACAATAGAGGTAATGCTCATACTAGGAACTTTGTTTCTTAGCTAATTTCTTAGCTAATCGGTCACAGATACTGTTGAAGCCCCAGCTGTAACAGTCCAAGCCCACCGCTAACGGATATTGTTTTATTTGGGCTTCCCCTCAAGATTTTAAAACGTGTATGCTAAGGAGAGGTTTCCACATCCTTATAAGAAATGTTTTGTTTCCTTCTCTAACTGATGTGAGATCTCACAATCTATCCCCTTAGGGGTCAACGTTCTTACTGACACACCGCCTAGTATTTAACTCTAATACGATTTGTAATAGCTCAAGCCTATCGTTAGTAGATATTGTTCTCTTTGGACTTTTTATTAAGGTTTTAAAACGCGACTAATAAGGAAAGGTTTTCACATTCTTGTAATGAATATTTTGTTTTACCGATCTCACTAAAAGAAGGATAATGCTGCTTAATTTTGATCTTCCACCGCCATATTAGCTGAAGGTAAGCTTTCTTTTTCTTGCCTAAATGAGAAAGTCATAAATGTTTTCATTATTTGCAATGAAAATTCTACAAAGATTATAAAACGTTCACAAACTGCTCTCGATTTGTAGATAAAAAGATGTAAAATCGAAAGATGGAAGAGAATTGCTGGACATTATAGCCATCCTTGGGTTGGACGAATTATCCGAAGAAGATCGCTTAACTGTAGCATGAGCACGAAAAATTGAGAGTTTCTTATCGCAACCCTTTTTCGTAGCAGAAGTGGTTAATGCATGAGATTACTTTTTATAATTTAGGGTAATATTTAATAATGGTTAATGCATTGAATTTTGAGGATTAATTCATATGCGAATTTAAGAATTATATGGCGCGAGAGGCTTCAACCTTAACCTCGCGCTATTTCTCTGCTCTTCTGCTATCGCATCTGCCCCAAATCGAACATGCAGGTGCGCATTTTCGTCTTTGTTGTTCATTCATTTCAGCAGTAATTTCAAAACCTAGAACTCATTGCAATTTCATTTCGGAAGAGCCTAATTTATACGTTTGTTCGTACTAACATTCGACCGTTCCATTTAGTTTATATGAGATTTTTGTTTGTTCTGCATTGTCGCGTTTCTGATATCTTGGGAGACGTTTCTTCGTGGTATTAGTAACTCCATTTGTCATTCATTCATATACTTGGTTACCGCTTAAGTTTATTTACTTTTAGTTGCCATATGAATCCGAGTTATTTTGCCCTGATGCAATCATGAAAATCAGCTCTGCTTGAAGTGAACAACCCAGAACGGGAAATGCATATATGTATATATTTTGATAGATAACAAATGTTTTGATGTATGAGATTTATAAAAGCGCCGTACAAGAAAATTTTCCAATTGGACAAAAAGTGCAGGTCTACAGAATTGAAATAGCGAAGACGAGTTACACCAATTGATACCATGATAGACTATAGCATCGAAGAACTTATCAGAAGCGTGCTCTTTGCCTCTAGAAATCCTTTCATTCATTTCATTCCAAGGAAAGGATACCACTCTAGTCCCTAGTTTATATAGTAATTTTCCCATTGTATCATAGGCAGTGATAACCTTTGAATCAGTAATCCATTTTTCAAATTTAAGAGCTGATCATGGCTTCCTGTCTTTGCTTGAGGTTGTTTCATATGGGCGCTAATATTGGTTTCTGATATTCACTACAGGCCAGTGATAGATTTAACATCAATTCCCAACTTGAGCACCTTCAGACTAAATATGTGGGAACTGGGCACGCTGACTTAAATAGATTGTTAGTCTCCTTCTTCCTTTGGAGCCTTGATCTTATATTGCTTTGCATAGTATTGTGTAAACCTCAGTTCACATCTCTGTGTGTACAGTGAATGGGCCGTGAACGTTCAGCGTGATAGCTATGCATCATATGTTGGTCACTACCCCATTCTGGCTTACTTCGCTATAGCAGAAAATGAATCCATCGGAAGGGAACGCTACAACTTTATGAAGGTTGATACATTGCCTTATGTTTTTGTTATTATTTGTCTTTTCACTGACGAGCTTCCTTTTCTAGTATTATTATTGACTCCCCCCATCCCAATATTATTTGTTTCTGTCAGGTATGGCTGGTATTTGTTTTTGTTATTATTATTATTATTAAAATAATAAAGCTTCGATATCCATGTTTGTTGTTTTCGGGTTAACACCCCCCAAAAAAAGTGTGAAATGAAAAAGAACGAGAGAAAGAAAGAGATGAAAGATGGGTTGCAACACTTTTTGTTATTAATGGGCAGTTTTTTTTTTTTTTTTTTTTTTTTTTTTTTTTTTTTTTTTTTTT
>NW_019268553.1:1874453-1892749 GCF_002738365.1 Cucurbita moschata | reverse complement strand
TTTTTTTTTTTTTTTTTTTTTTTTTTTTTTTTTTTTTTTTTTTTTTTTTTTTTTGAGCCAACCATTTCTGAGCTCTGCATGCATTCATTATACTCGTTCATTATTACCTTCACTTGCCCTCCACCCACATAAAATGTGCTTTCTGATTTTCATGTCCTTGTAATTTGATTATTAGGTCATTTTTTTCTTCCAATTTTTAGTTTCTAATGTGGCTTTTTATCTTTACTCAAAACAGTAGCCCAAGTTATTTCATTCTTCACAATGTGAAGTGTCGAGAATAAATTGGTCCTACCACTTTTGAAATGTGGGGTTGTGCCCATGTGTAACTAATTTTTTTTTCTTTGTGATGGAAATTTCCTTTTAGTTCGTGGATTTCATTTACAACTTAATTAGATAAAGAAAGGTAATTCTTAACATTCTTTTTTTGTTTTGTTTTTGTTTTTTTGTTTTTTTTTTTTTGGGCAGAAAATGCTATTACCTTGTGGCCTTCCTCCAGAAAGGGAAGACGATTGAGATTTTATTAGTTTGTAATCAGAGATTGTACCTTTGATTTGCTAACTCTGTTACGAATTGGCTAATGGGAAGTGATTAAGAATCAGTTTCCAAACCCAGTTGTTATCATCCTTTATTTCAAGAAAAATATGTCCACTCTAGTCATAGTCTGGAGAATTCTCCCATCTTTACATGTGTAGTTCTGTTTAACCTTGAATTGATTGTTTTATTTTTTGAGAAGACCATGAATTTAATTTAATTTGATAGCAATGGATGCTGGATTTGGTTCAGTCAGTTTATAATTATGATCAGTCAGTTTCACAATTTCAGGAATTAATTGTAACAGGACTGTAACGAAATCATGTGATACGTCCTGTGTTAATTAATTCGAGTGGGCTCCTTTTTTTTATTTGGTCCTTGATAATGAGAAATTTCCATGTTCAGCATGGTATTGAATGAAAGGAGGAGGACCATCAAGTAGATCGCTCATGGAACTGCCTCCAGCTTAACTTTGAGGAACATTTTGGTTTGGCAGGAGAGTGCCTCTCCTAATCCCACACTCTTGCTCATCAGTTCTCTGGTGTGAATCTACAAAATGGAAAGCAGATTGAAGTGAAGGGTCAATGAGAGGACAACGTGGGTCCAGCATTGGTCTGTGCCAATTCGATACATCATTAAATGTCCAACTGGTTTCAACGCTTGATTTGTCCCTTCACTAACGAAAGCTACGGTTCATGTTGTGGAAAATGCAAGCACACATGCTCTCGGTCTGACAAAGGTACGCTTTCAGATTTCTTTGGGACTCTTCATGTTTATCATGTCAGAAATTGCAATAACTCTCAGCTAATGGCTAATAGAACCTTGCAGCTCCCCTAAATTGAGCTAAATCAGGTTTCTACTTTGATTATGCAAGTTACTAGAATGTTTGGACTGTTAGTTCACTACTTAACACAAAACCGTGAATCATGTATTTGAGCAAATTTTGTCAGCATGGATGCCCGTAGTTGGACCAATATTTTTTATCACATGCGATCATGTAACCTAGGACTGCGTCAATTCACTTTGACAAGGTATGTTCCTTCCAACTCTTACATAGTCTTATATGCTTACTATCATAGAAAACATTTTAGCGTCAAGCTATAAACCTATACTCAATAGACATCTCTTTAACTCATGATATATCTTTGTGAATCATAGCTGTATTTCAAACTTTTTTTTATTAGAATTTCATGCCAATCATGATTCTTATACCAAAAAGACTGAACTTGATAAGAAAATCTTTAATGACCTAGTACTTGGTAGCAATGCTCAATATATATATATATATTTAGTTTAACAATAATTGAATCATTGCCTTTGGGATTGTTATTGATGTTTCATCTATGGAGCTATATTTTGATTGACAATTAAAATTTTGCCTTGTAAATTGAATCTTTCACAACTTTTAGGGATACCACATGTTTAACCCACGTGAATTTTCATTTCTTCGTTGTTTTCCACATTTGATTTGAGCATCGGACTTTGTCGTATGAGCACTATATTAGTGTTTATTTAACCCATTGAATAATTTTTCAATGAGTACTATATTAGTGTTAGTTTTTTAACCCATTGAATAATTTTTTTTTCCTCCTATTTTGTAGGTGGTTGGATGACCAATCATGAATATTGACATTCACACTCTAGGGTACGATGAATCAAATCATTTGATATGATATGTTTTCAACTCCTTTTGCACGTTTTTACTTCAATATTAATTTGATTTTAAAGATAAATATAAAAGAGATCAATAATGTTGTATGCTTAGCTAATTTTTTTAAGTTGGACAGTACTTTAGAATGTCTGTGGCTAAAGCAAGCTCGACCTTCTCCATCTTCCTTAATGATTGATACCAAACTTCCCATTTTGGCTTTTTGTTCTCTTACATTCATATTCATCCTTGTTTGTCAAAAATGTTTTGATAGGTGTTTGCCATTTCCTTGGATTCTGCTGCCAGTGAGGGACCAACTCCTCTCCGAGCATCATTACTTCATATGCAACCTTTTTTTTTTTGGTTTCTTATTTCAAATCTTACTTAAGTTTGAGTGTTTTTGCTCGATCTCACATTGATTAAAGTGGAGAACAAGTGTCAGCGAGAACACTAAATTTCGTAGGGGTGGATTGTGAGATCTCATTATCAATTGAAGATGAGAACTAAACATTGTTTATATAGGTTTAGAAACCTCTCAGAAAAATCTTGAGAGAAAGTCCAAAAAAAAAAAACAATATCTATGAGTGCACCTGTTTCGTTTAAACTTCTGTACTAAATCAAATTTGATCCGATAATTATTGAGATTGAATTATTTGGAGTTTTGTTGTTATCTAATAATTAATTTCAGGGTTTTATGATTATTAAATGGAAGAAGAGTCCAAGTGAATTGGTTAAGATGGTGGATTGAGTCTTTCATAGATTCCTTTAAAATATGAAAAACCATATGCTTTCCTTTCCTTTCAACCAACCACTTTCCTCTCAATTACAGCCTTTCATATTTTCTGTCACATTTCCATTTTTATATCATTAAGTTTCTACATTATTATTCATTTCATTTTCACAAACCTTTCATTTTTTTTTTATTGCAAAATAAACATTTTTAAAGACTTATAAATATGCATTCATTTCTTCAATAGAGAGATATGTATTTTAAATTTGGACAAATTATTTATTTATTTATATAATAACTTTTAATTTTATCAAATTAAACTTTAAACTAATTTCATTAATAATCGAGTTTTTGAATATATATAAATTTGATTAATGTTCATTTTAATCCCGGTAATAATTTAATTTTTTTTAATGAAAGCATGCACGAATATAAAATTTGTAATGAATTTTAATCAAAACTTATTGTGATTAAAATTGCAACACTCCAAAGTTTTTAGTTTTTTCTATTTTCTGAAGTAATAAGAGTATCGTGTATCTTAATTTGCAAGAAAGAAAAATTACATAATTTTTATTATTTATTTAAAAATACAATGTTTTTATTTTTTTTAAAAACCCCAAATTTTATGATCCCTTTTTTTTTTTTTTTTTTTTCTTTTTCCTTTATTGTTTTTCCGGACGACAGGATTGATCGCTCGTCTGTCTATCAACTAGCGATGAAAATAGTAAAAAAAAGAAAAAAGAAAAAAAAAAGGCAATTAATTAAAAGATGAAGAAAAAGAAAAGGAAAAAGTACAAATATTGACACGTGTATTAATCCAGCTTACAAGTTTAAAAAGGACAGTGAAAGATCAGGTCGAGACGTGGCTTCTTGTGAAGGGACTAGAGGCGAGTCTAGGATATAATCATGGGTGCATGACAGCAGATTGGTACTTAAAATGTAATTAACATAAAACAGTGTGTTAAAAAGGAATTAAGAAAATTAATTAAAAGAAAATTGAAAAAGGAAAACAATATCACCTGGCCTTGTCTTCCTCTTCCCCCAATCTTCCGAACTTTTTTCTCATCCATTTTCCTTCATTTTCTCGCTTCCTTTTCTTCACTCCGTCGAAATCCACCAAATATTCTCCTCTTCCTCCTCTAATTCGCGAAGAAACTGATCCTTTTCCAAAGCTCAGATCCGAAGATCTCATCCCAGTATGTATTCTGAACCTTGTTTTTGTTTTTTGTTTTTTGTTTTTTGTTTTTCCCCCTTCTTTTGTTGTTTTTTTCGCTCACATTGGCGTTAAAATCTTTGCCATTACCTTATTTTGCGACCTCGTCTTCCAATCCCATTCTTGTTCTATTCAATCTCACTATCACGATGTCCTTTTCCTCGCCCCTTTTGATCTCCAATTCGTTTTTCCTCATGTAATTGCACTTCTTTTCTTGTATCTCGTAACATGCCTTTTAATTCGGTTTCCAGATGTTAACTTACATTTGTATGTACAGGGAATGTAGGTTGTGAGATTTGGATACGGAAGGCGTTCGTGTGCTGTGCGTGATTTGAGGCTTGAATGGAATTTGCGATCATTACCATCATCGGGCTGGAAGGTGTGGATCAGAGGCAGTATTGATTATTTCAATCCTCAGAAGAATCGATGCGGTACCTGGATTGGGAACGGAATTGTTCGACGGGGAAGCATTTGTGTGCCATATTGTATGGTGGACTAAATTTTGAGCTGATTGATATATAAAGGGAGAACTTGGTGGATTAGTAAATTAGGTCATGGAGCGCATTATAGGTGGGAAGTTTAAGCTTGGAAGGAAGATCGGCAGCGGATCATTTGGCGAACTTTATTTGGGTATACAGTTCATGTGTTTTTTTATTCGTTTGTTCTTGCAATTCACGTGCTTGTATGAGAAACATGGCGGACATTGATGGTGTTTCGTTTGGTTTATGCAGGTACAAATGTACAAACTGGAGAGGAAGTGGCTGTCAAGCTGGTAAGTAGATCATTCAGTTGTGTTTCCAATCCTATTTACTGGGAAATTTGGTGATTTTGTTTTTTCTCCTTTGCGCTCTAAAGAAAATTTTGCGATCAAGATTAAAAACGAATTTTTTTCCTTAAACAAAGATTGTCCTCTAATTTCTCGAGTTTTGATATTGATTTTTGGCTTCTTAAAACTTTTGTTGTGAACACTGGCCAGAAACTTTAACGAACACATTCGCATCTCGAGTGTTGTTGTCTCCAGAATTTAAGGGAAGGATGAAAGCCTTTTTTTTTTTTATTGCTTATCAAACTTCCTCTCCTTGACATTACCGTTTAGACGTTTTCATTATATACACTTTTTTTTATCTTACCCCTCATTGCTAGGCGTGGGGGAAAGGGAAAAAATAACGTATCAAAATCTTGATGTCTTTCTGAATTTATATGTTCTATATTTACACTGGTCTAATACATAAGTTGTTCATTATGATACATGTTAACTGTATCCACCATTTGATTTATATTCTACATTGACAAAATTTTAGAATCTGATGATTCATTTATGAGATTCTTGTTTCCTCAGGAATCTGCAAAGACCAAGCATCCTCAGCTTCACTATGAGTCAAAACTATACATGCTTCTTCAAGGAGGAAGTAGGTTTTCTCGATTGTTCATTTATGCTGAATGATGCTAACAATACTTTCTTAGAACTATGTCCAATCGTGTAGGGGTTTTTCTTCTAATATACTTTGTTTATATATCCAGCCGGTGTACCCCATCTCAAATGGTTTGGAGTTGAGGGTGATTACAATGTCATGGTTATTGATCTCCTCGGGCCAAGCTTAGAAGACTTGTTCAACTACTGCAATCGGAAACTGTCCTTGAAGTCCGTTTTGATGCTAGCAGATCAGTTGGTTAGTTTGCACATCCTTTTAAGTAGTATCTTACTGAGTTTTTTCTATGCTCATTCATTTACCTCTCCCCTGTAGTTAAACAGAGTTGAATATATGCATTCACGCGGTTTCCTTCATCGTGACATAAAGCCGGACAATTTTCTTATGGGCTTGGGGCGGAAGGCCAATCAGGTATAATGCATTGGACAACATTTTGTACTTTATTGTACATCTCTAGAGTTTTTTCTTTGTTCCCAACATTGAAGCTATTCATTTCCATGGGGAAAAACTGATGTCCCTACAAAATATATGCGGAGACTTGTGAGAGTTGGTGGGAATTTTAACGTTTGAGAATGTTAATGATGTCAATTAAAATCTCTTTTCTTAATAGTACTTTATCCGTTTTTTGGTGCTTAAGCTTATTTCTTGTCGGTGGCCATCCTATCTGAAGTTTGTAGTTTCTGCTGTCTCAAGGTCATAATGCAGAGGCAAGAAAGAAAATGACTTCAATTTAAGTTCTCGCATGTTAGAATGTCTTTCTAGCTGTCATGAAAAACTTCATACATTTCTGAACATATTTTTATAAAGTTAAAAACAAATAATTTGCCCTCTGAATTTTATTGAGGAGAAGGGGGTTGCTGATTGAAAAGTTAATTTCTTTGGCTTATACCTTATTAAATCAAACCACCATGCTTTTTTGAACAGGTGTACATCATTGACTATGGTCTTGCAAAAAAGTACAGAGATCTTCAGACACACAAGCATATACCATACAGGTAACTTATCATCTATTACCTTTTTGTGACTCTGGCATGCCTTTTATCTGCATTGTCCCTTTACCAATCTTGACACTCCTTGCTACCATATTGAGTCATGAAGCTTCAGCTTTCAGTCCCCTAAACGTGCGTAGCTATGAACAGGTAGAGAAGGTGGATATATGTTAGCAAATTGTTTATCAGTACAGATGCCTCATAACCTTATTCTATCCTTCAACATTTGAACTGCTCCATGCTTATGTCTCTTTGTCATACAGTACAATGATGAGTCTAGTGATGAAGTGACTAGATCATTCAAACAAGTGTTTAATGAATTGGGAATCCCTTTTTTTTTCTTTTTTTTTTTTGTGTATTTCTTTGCACAATCTTGACTATGGTCTGAATGCTCCTCTTTTGATATAATTTTGCATCTATGATATAATTGTTTCCTAATATTTTTTGGTGAATTTTTTGAGTTGATCTTTATGCTATTTGTGAAATTAACGTTGGTGGGTTCTCTCACTTGCTTCTGTGACAGAGAAAATAAGAATCTCACGGGAACAGCTCGCTATGCAAGTGTCAATACTCATCTTGGAGTTGGTGAGGAAATATTTTGTCATTCAACATTTTTTTTGGTTCAAAGTCAGCCATATTCCTTTTATATAAAACTACTTAACTTGACTGCAGAGCAAAGCAGGAGGGATGATTTAGAATCGCTGGGCTACGTGCTTATGTATTTTCTCAGGGGAAGGTTGCACACATATTACTTGATGCTTGCTTTTGGTACTCATATCTCTTTGACACATCAGATTTTTACCTGAGTTCTTCATATATCTTTTTCTCAGCCTTCCTTGGCAAGGACTGAAGGCAGGGACTAAAAAGCAAAAATATGATAAGATCAGTGAAAAGAAGATGCTTACTCCAGTAGAGGTATTATTACTAGCTTCCTGTGGCATATTATCGTTTACAAAATATAAATGCGAAGTCACAAACAGTGAGTACAAGTGATTGTATCAAGCAGTGTGCTTGCCATATGCCAGTTTGTCCCTTACAAATTGTGATTGAATTTGTTTGAAGTTTTTTATGAACGTATTTGACATGGTTACATGTGTCTAGGTCCTCTGCAAATCATATCCATCAGAATTTACATCCTACTTCCACTATTGTCGGTCACTGAGGTTTGAAGATAAACCTGACTATTCGTATCTGAAGAGATTATTCCGAGACCTTTTCATCCGTGAAGGTTCGTTTAAAACTGTCCGAAATCCTTGCCCTTGTATTAATGAATTCTTGATACACACAGGGTACATGTCGAAATCCTTTTATTACTCCATCAAGGGGTTTAACTAATGGGATCACACTGGTCTTTGTTGCAGGATATCAATTTGACTATGTATTTGACTGGACTATACTTAAATATCCACAAATTGGCTCCAGTTCGAAACCACGAGTCTGTACTTTACTTGTTTGGATGCTTATATTATAGTTGACCATTGATGGAAAATAAAAGTGAATTGCTCCTAATATACTCTTCGATTGTTGCTTCTCTGCAGCCCAGTGGAAAACCAGGTCTCACCCCAGGACCATCTGCTGAAAGAGGGGAAAAGCACCCAGGTCCGTTCCTTTACTCAGGAAGGATAGGATAATCTATAATTTGCTGAATTGGCTGTATTTTACCTCCTATAGCTAACCTGTGCTTGGAGAGAGGCTTTCTTACCAAACTTCATTTTTCCACGGCTCAGTTAGAACATGTTTTTTTATTAATGATCTACATGCATACAAGGGACGGGGCTTTGGTTGTGTCAATCGGAGGGGAGAGAGAGAGGGAGAGAAAAATAATCAGGTTGATTTTAGTTATCCTTGATTGGATAGCTTTTTGTATTAGTTCTTTTGGGTGGGGGTGATCTCTACCCCCGACCTTTAGGCTGTTGCCTTTCCATTTTTTATGAAATTGACTCTTACCGGAAAAAAAAAATGTTGACAGTAAAAAACTCAAATGAAAGAATAGTAACCAGCTTTAATTATATGTAGCATCAATACCCCCATGAACTCAAATCAAATCAGAAAAATACCTGGTTAAGACAGCACAACGGACTAACAACGAAACCCAAAGCCAGCAATAGAGAGGCCAAATGGTGTAGTTCATTTTGGAGAATTGGGGTTTAAAACAATTGTCTTCTTTCAACTGATATGATATATATTTTTCTTTTGTTGGGAGAAACATTTTGGAGCATTGGGGTTTGAGAGCTCTCTCTTCATGTTATAGAGATTCCTAGCCATTTTATGCTACAAAGAACTGATGAAATGGTAGTCTTTTGAAAAATTGATATATTATTTCCTATGCCATCTAGTGGGCCAAGATATTCGAGATAGATTCTCTGGTGGAACTGAGGCATTCGGAAGAAGGAACGCCAGTGGGCATGGTTTGCATGGTGATCATTCCAGACACAGATCATCTGATGATGTACCATCTTCCAAGGATGTGGTACTGTTCCAAGCACTAATCTTCAATTTTCGTTTATCTCAACAAACTTTTGTTTTGCATACTATTCTTTTGGGCTTCTGTACAACTTTTCTGCTTCCTTCTTTTGATAAAATGACATGTTTTTTCTCTCCCACCCCTCTCACAGCAACCTGATTCAGAAAGGGCCCGCAGTAGCTATAGGAATGGAAGCCTTTCAAAGAGGCCTGTTCTATCGAGCAGTCGACCAAGCTCCTCTGGGGAGCCAAGTGAAATCCGATCAAGTCGCCTGATGTCAGCAAGTAGTCGTCTATCTGCAGGCCAAAGGGTTCAACCTGGTTTTGAGACCAAAACGACTGCTCTTAACCGTTCTTCAACTACAAAAGGTGGCCGTGATGATACGCTCCGGAGCTTTGAGCTGTTGTCTATTGGAACTGGCAAGAGGAAATGAGAAGGAAAAACAGATCTATCTGGGTAACTAGTGACCGTGTGAATGGTCAATATAGCACCCTATGTATCTTCTGTAAAATGCCCCAGCTCCTACGGTATTTTATATCATGTATATGTGTATCGATCATTAGTTTGGCTCGGTTCATCCACACTACAAAATTTAATGAAATCTCCACCGGAAACATTGGTTGGAAGCGAAACCTCCATGGATTTTCTTGGTTACAATGGTGCTTGTTTCGTTGTAGGAAGATGTTAATACATTTGAGACAGTTGTAATATACCTTCCAGGCGACGGAACCCTGCTGGAACTCAAATATCGTTTTTCCTGTCCTCTATTCATTTGTTTTGACCATTTCCTTTCTCTTTTATTATATATGCAAATTTAATATTAGTTCTTATGTTTGCTTCTTGTAATTGTTTTGCTGAATAATTGTTTTGACCATATATGAAATGTATATGATTTTGATTTTAAACTCAAAAGAAAGAGAGAATTCTCTTATGGTTGTTTCTTCGTGTTTATTCTTTTTTACTCACTACGTGCTAAGATAACACAAAAACATCCATTTGTGGCCAAAGCTGTGTCCTTCAAAACTTGTCTTCCCCAATGCCCTTTATAATTCTTCTTCTTCTTCTCTACCTCTATTAATTGCATTTCTTTCCATCTCCATTCTCATTTCTGCGATGGCCTTCCTCCTTAAAGCTCCTCTGTCTTTCCCATGGAAGTCCTCCCCCTTTGATAAATCTAGCTGGAACCCATCATTCAAGGAGCTGTTGTTTACCTCCCGCAAGACATCTTGCCGGCCATGTCGCCGGAAAAACACGATTTTCGGTGTCCCTTGTGGGCTCTGTGGCCAAGGGATTCTTGTCTCTGAAACTCTTAATCACCATTGCACCATTTCTTGTCTAATGAGCTTGCTTCTTTTGGGACCAATTATTTCCTTGCTCCGAAAGCTCTTAGCAGCCGCCGTTATGGACCAATTATTTCCATGGCCTAGCCTCTGCTTCTCGAAAACCCCAAATGACACTTTACGATTACATGACGATGCCGCCACCGTCTCTAAGAAGCTATTCCGGCGCGCCGTCGACATGGCCCACTGGCTTCCGCTTCATCCCTTGTTGGCCCAACCACCGCCGACGGTATTAACGTTCAACAGAATCAGGCTTTGGCGTGGCAATAATGAGAATAACTGTAGCTCTGGTGGTTCAGAAGACTTGGATTTGACTCTCTCTAAAGAAGTTCATGTTATTTTCTAAATAAAAGATTAAACGTAAATATATATATATATATATAAATAAAAATAATTATACATAATTTTGATGCAGGTCATATAAACAGCCACATATTTTCAAGTTGAACTCCAAATTTAAAAATATTAAAACTAAAACTAAAACATTTCTTCAAGTTTATAAATGGAGAAAGTAAGTGTTCTCCTTCAAAGCTACGAATACTTTTTTGAGTGACAACCTATCCTTTGCCACCTCAATTTTATAATCATACTTTTTAGTTGGATTGAGTAACATATTGGTCTTTGAATCTTTATAGTGGATTAAAGTTTGAGAAAATGATTTATTAAAAAAAGAAGAAGAAACAAAAAAGCAATACCAAACAAACTATTCTTTCAAACTTTGAGTTAAAATATCAAGTTTATAAACTCAAGAACCAAAAGCTACCAAATCTAACAAACTTTGAGTTAAAATAACCAAAAGCTACCAAATCTAAATCTCATGAACTAAAATATATTTCACCCTTACACCAAAGAGATCGCTGCTTTATTTCTATGCAATTAAGTTATCATAAATCTCCAACTCAATCTAAATATAATTGATCTTTTTAGAACAATAATTACATGATAGAAAGTCGAATTGAACCTTTTTTTGTGTGGATGATAATTATTGTCTTATATGCACAAGGTTCTTACAAAAGCATATTAGGCTTTTTTTTTTCTTTTTTTTTTTCTTTTGTAAGAATTGAATTGAAGTCCACTTCAATTTGGTGGTCTTGTTTTCCCCCCTAAAGATAGAGAAAAGGAGGGCATAATTCTATTATTAGAATATCTTCGTATCAATTTTCAGAGCTAAACCCAAGGGTGTCCATACAATAATCTCTCTAATTGAACAATGTCCGAAGACCACCACTTCAAGAAGTTTTCTTTTGTAATTAATTAACAACCAAGAAAGGTTTTCAAATAACAGTTCGAACTTTGAAGATTGGTTTAAGATTTTGGGGCTGAGAGGCAAGAATGTCCCTAGAGCAGCTCAAGAAGCAAGCGTTTTCTTTCCTTAATGAAAGATTCAAAGTAGCCAGGCTCGTCTTCACTGACGTTACCCACGCAGAATTGTAAGCATTCTTCCTTTAACATACAGATAAATGATCACATAATTTTAGAGGCTTCCATTCTCTGCCAATATCTAAAATGGCCGAACCTTCATGATAGAATTGACAAAGGTTTCATCACAGAACTTTTAAACAGGAATGCACTTTCCTAATTCTTGTGAATACATATTCGATATACAAAAGATCATTCATTCATCTAGAGGGTATACCCTTCGAGATCATTCATCATTCATTCTAATTAGTGTGTACTTTCCTGTATTTCCAAGGTTGGCAGAGGAAGCAACAAACAAAGATCCATGTACCCCTGATGCTAAAACGATGACAACCATAGCTGAGGCATCCTTTGAGATAGATGATTATTGGAGAATTGTTGATGTCCTTCACAATCGGTAAGTAAAAGTGACAGTGCTGGCCTATGTTTGATGAATTTATAGGAGTATTTCAAAGAAAAGAACAAATGTAAATCTCCCATTTGAAATAATTCTCTAAATGTGACGGACCCAAAACCCTATCCCTATATATATATAAAAAAAAAAAAAAAAAAAAGTGTTATCATATACTTCTGGTGACTGCAATTTTCAGGCTTCGTAGTGTTGAGTGGAAGCAGTGGAAACAATCCTACAAATCACTGGTACTCCTTGAGTTCTTGTTAACCCACGGACCAGAAGAGTTAGCTGACGAGTTCAAGAGAGATTCATATATCATCGAAGCACTTGGAACTTTTAAGCATGTAGATGAAAGGGGGTAAAAATTACTTAATCAAATCAGAATTGTAAATAGTATCAGAGTAACAGCCATTCTCAAGGGATATTTGATTTTCTAATGATATGATAGGTTCGACTGGGGTGAAATCATGCACAAAAAGTCACAATCGATACTACAACTACTGAAAGGAGGCCAGACTTTAAAAGAATCACGTTTGAGAGCTCTGAAAATAACGAGAGAAATTCAAGGATTTGGTAGTAGTTCATCACCTTCTACGTCATCATCAATACTGTCACCCAACTTTTCACCAAGCTTTTCGTTTGCATCAACAAGAACTTCATCATTTGGTTCATATTCTACTACTTTGAGCCCCGCATGGAGTGATTTACATGAGGGAAACAATTTTGAAAACTCCCCATCCCCTGATGATGCCTTTGAAAGCCATATTTGGGGAAGAAAGGGAAATGACAACAACTCTACGGAAAAAAACTTTACTATCAAAGGACAACAACTTTGGGAATGTCCCCTAATCGAAGAGGATGAATCTCTACTTGACCCTGAGGATGAGGAAAAGAAACCAACAAGTTTACTGAATGAAGTTTGCACAAAGCTGGTGGCGTTAAGTCCTACCAGTCTGGAAGGAGCAGGATTTGGAAAAGCTTCTAATAAATGTGAAGATTGAAGATTGAAGATTGAAGATTGAAGATTGAAGATAGAAGTATTTGATACTACATTAAGATTTTGTTAGCAACTATATTTCTAAACAGGGTACCCTTTGTAGAGGATACTTAAGTAAAAGTTAAGGCAAATGAAGCAGGCCGAGCCAAGACTGCTTGATAGCATACTTGGACGTATGAATAACAGGAAATGTTCATTTTGTAGTACAACTACGGTATCAAATATTTCAACAGTGCAGTGGCACCCAAGGGAAGACAGACATAAAAAATTTCAAAAAAACAAATAGAAAACAAAACCATACTCAGTGGCACAGATATTCAATTTAACAGTTGAACAGAGAAACATCAGCACTCAGCAGATTCAGATTCATGCTTAATTGGAGTAATATAGGCATCTTGTGGTAAAGATAGGTAAAATCTCACTATTGGAAGTACAAATTCCATACATCTCAAAACAATCACAAACTCCTGAGGGCCAGAGAAACAGAAGAGATAACAATCCAAACCTGATAAACTTAAACTCACAACAAAATTTGAAGCCAAAGGAATGCACTTTCTAAGATTCACTCTTTCTCAGCTTCGCAAGCTCTTGCCTCACTAATCCAGCTCTCTGCACACCCAAAAAAAAAACAAACAAACAAAGAAAAGAAGGCTGATCAGCACAATAGAAAGTTTCTGTTAAATGATAAATAAAACAAAAGTTCTTTCGCACTCTTTCATGCATCAACGCCATAAGAAAAGGGTCAAATCGAACAAGAGAAAGTACAAACTACAGATTACATCAAATTATCACTGACCTTTATCTTAGCCAACATAAGCTTGAACCTATCGAAATCATTAAGTGATGCCCTTCTTTTCTTCACGAGTAGTTTTCTCCCCCAAGAGCTATCCTCCCATTTTTTCTGAACATCTGACATGGTCAATCAAAACAACAGATTAAAGCAAACAAAAAAACACAAAAAGCAGGGAGTAATGGGTATTTGTACATGAAAAATAAATTAAGAAGCGTACCAGCAGCCTTCATAGCTTCAATGAGTTCCTTCTTTCTAGGGACCCTCTTAATGTCAATTTTAATGTCAGTAAGAGAAAGTCTCTTAAAGTTCATTTGAGACCTGACCATATCAGGAGCATCCACCAAAGCCTGTATGCAGTTGCATTAATAAAATGATAGAACAAACAACTAACCAAATCTTGTCTACAAAGAGTCGGGAAACAGAAATGCTAAGTTTTCCCGGGGCTTTCCTCCAAGAAAATTGGTACGTACAACTTCAAACTGAAACTAGCAATTATCGATGAACATCACACGCAATAGCAAAAAAAAGAACATACTCTGTTCTGGTCAATAACATCGACAATGACGACAAGCTTTCCGTAGTCTTCACCGTAGTTGACAAGAGCGACTCTTCCGATCTCAACGTACCTCTTGAACGGCTACAGAACCATTAAAAGAACGCAAAATTCAGAAAGAAGGAAGAAAATCATGCCACCAAAAACTGTAGAATCGTAGTTAGAAAGAGCAAAACGAAGGACAGGAATGCTTACCATCTTCGGCGTGCAAGGGGTTTCAGAGAAGGGCGAAAGAAGAAACTAGGGTTTACAGTGCCGATGTCGAAACTAGGGTTTTTTTTCTATTCCTCTGTAGTTCCAAATAATTCTTTCGATACAAAAGCCAACTCATTATAACTTGAAATTTACGATTTAGTCCTTCCCAGTTTTGATAATCCTTTTTTTTTTCCTTTTTTTTTTTTTTTAACTAAGAGTATAAATATTACTTCAATCTGTTTACTTTTATTTATGGTATATATTTTAAGAATATGTTAAAAAAAAATAAACCAATTTAGAAATATGATTATAAAATAGTGAAAAACAACCACAATTGTGTGTTTTGTAGCCAATTTTTTTTTAAAAAAATTAATACAAACAAAATATATTTGATATATATTAAAAAATCATTAATTACTCATAGTTATCCACTAAAGATTGGATTGAATACAAACTATTATTATTTATTCTTTTATAGAATTTGCATAATTATTATTGTATGATATCACATAATTACATTATATATTTATACATATTGTAATTTAACAAAAATGAATTGAATTTATAATATAAGACTATATTTTTTCAAGTTCCTTTTTCAATTGATAATTTAGAGAAACACCCCCTACCCAAGTGGGGTGCTTGTGTTAGGCAGAATTCCTACAATAATAAATAAATTTAAAAATATATATATATATATTATATATATTTTGAGGATTATTGAGAGTGAGTCCCACCTTCGATAATTTAGAAGAAGGAATACTATCTCCATTGATATGAGACTTTTTGACTCCATTGATATGAGACTTTTTGACTCCATTGATATGAGACTTTTTGAAGATGCTAAAAGCAAAGCCATGAGAGCTTATGCTCAAAGTGAACAATATCATACCATCGTGGAGAGTCGTGATTCCTAACAAAATATATATATATATATATATATAGTCCATTTGACGGTATATATATATTAATTAAATTCGACTAATGTTGGCACATTGGGATTAACCCAACTCTGTATAACAACTCACTAAACTTGATGTCCAAAACTTACATGTACTTCAGATACACCCCCAACTCTCAAGGGCTGGAGGAACACAAGGGATAACAATCCACACCTCATAAATTGTTCTCTAACAAAATTTGAAGCTATAGAAGAAATGCGATTACTCTAAGCTTCACTCTTTTTCAGTTTTGCAAGCTCTTGCCTGACCAATCCACCTCTCTGCAAAATGGTAATGCCCATCGTTAGTAAAGTCGAACTTGTATTGGGAATCCATGAGGATTTGGAACTCCTACACGTACTAGAGCATAAGAAAGGGCTAAAAAGTATACAACAGGAAGTGCAGACCTTTATCTTGGCCAACATTAGCTTGAACCTATCAAAATCATTAAGAGCTGCCCTCCTTTTCTTGACAAGCAGTTTTCTCCCCCAAGAGCTATCCTCCCACTTTTTTTGAACATCTAACATGATCGAGGCAACGGGTTAAACTTACAGAAAACAAAGATGACGACAAGGGGGGACGGGGTTGGTAGAAAGGAATTGGGTATTTGATAGCGAAATAAGTTGAAAAATGAATAGCATACCTGCAGCCTTCATAGCTTCAATGAGTTCCTTCTTCCTAGGAACTCTCTTAATGTCAATTTTAATGTCGGTAAGAGAAAGTCTCTTGAAGTTCATTTGAGACCTGACCATATCAGGAGCATCCACCAAAGCCTGTATATAGTAGCATTAATGAAATGATAGAATGAGCAACTAACCAAAGCGTTTTTTGAGAATGATGCAGTACAAACCTCTTAAAGAGGAAGTAGAGATGCTTTAATAGCGGAGCTAAGATAATGTTGGAAGCAACTAATCAAATATTGAAACAAAAACTTCATCACCAGGAAATGACAACAAAAAATGGATACATGTGAAAAATCCATTAAAATCCTTTTTGTTCTTCAAAACAGGGACAATTGGACAATATATAGTCACATTCATTCGGGAGATAAAAACAACTTAAGTCATCCAAACTTCAAACAACCATACAATTAAAGTATCCGCCAAACATCCATTAGGGGTCGGTGGAGAATCAGTCAGAGGAAACAGTTCAAGCCTTGAAGTTTGTGAGATCCCACGTCGGTTGGAGAGAGGAACAAAACATTCCTCAAAAGGGTATGGAAACTTCTCCCTAGTAAAAGCATTTTAAAAACATTGAGAGGAAGCCCGAAAGGTAAAGTCCGAAGAAGACAATATATGCTAGCGGTAAGCTTGTTTTGTTACAATGGTATAAGAGCCAGACACAAGGAGGAGTGCCAACGAGGACACTAGGACCCCAAGGGGGGTAAATTGTGAGATCACATATCGGTGGGAGAGGGAAACAAAGCATTCCTTATAAGGGTGTGGAAACCTCTCCTTAGTAGACGCGTTTTAAAAACCTTGAATGGAAGCCCGAAAAGGAAAGTCCAAAGAGGTCAATATCTGCTTGCGGGCTTGGACTATTACAAATTTAATCATCTATCAGTGATAATATGCATCCTCAACCCCACTAACGCTTTAATGACAACTACTTAATGACCTAATCAATAAGCATGACGTTAAATAAGAAATGCAATAGATTGTTCACTAGTTAACACTTCAAACTTGAAGAAGCTACAAAATGTTTATACATATATAAGTGACAATTATATATAAGTGACAATTTCATTGATGATTGAAATTTACTCCATAATATTTACAAAAAAACCTTCCCAATTTACCATCAGGGCGGTAGAAGCCATAGAATGATTTTCATAGATAATAAATTGCGGAATTGATGAGACATGTATGTTAAGATCATGACACAAACATCAAATTCAGAAGAAATCAATCCATAGCTATAGGAATACGTTCCAAATAGAACCAAGCATTGTGTCCTGTTAAATATATGTCTTCTTGTTTCCTTGTCTTCCAAACATCCAAGACGACGGATACAACTTCAAACTATAAATTACTGCTCATCGATAAAAATCACAAGTAATAGCAAGAAAAACGTACTCTGTTCTGGTCAATGACATCGACAATGACAACGAGCTTTCCATAGTCTTCGCCGTAGTTTACAAGAGCGACCCTCCCGATCTCGACGTACCTCTTGAACGGCTACAGAACAAATAAGAAAGAAGACATAGAATTAAAGAACAATTCGCAGGACAGAAACTACGAACAAATTATAACACCACACGCTATAGATTCGTCGTTAGGAACAGAAAAACCAAGGAAGAAAATCCTCACCATATTCGAGTTGTCGGGTTTTTCAGAGAGGAGCGACGAGCCTAGGGTTCTCTCCTCTTTGAACTGGGTCCATATAATCCATTCCTTCTACATATTATTACTCTCGGAAATTACGATTTTAGTCCCCAATTATTATTAATTTATGAATTAGTACCTTCCAAGTTAAATTAAGAAATTATTATATATTATAATATATAATATATAATAATTTCTTAATTTATATTTTAGTTTATTTAAGATATCCATCTAAATATAAATAATAATAATTCCGTTGAGAGAAAATTGATTATTCCCACTAATTTTGATATTTTATTTCTTCGCTTAATTTTTTTTTTTTTTTTTTTTTTTTT
>NW_019268553.1:1845369-1873808 GCF_002738365.1 Cucurbita moschata | reverse complement strand
TTTTTTTTTTTTTTTTTTTTTTTTTGAAGTAGCCTCTATTCTATATTTTAATTTACAAAGGTCCAAGCATTACCAAATATAGCGAGATTAAACCTTTTCCACCAAAAATAAAAAATTATATTTTAAATTTTAATTAGCAATAAAATTGTATGAATTATTCCCAAATCACCCAATAATTCTCAATTAGAATATATTCTCTATTTTAATTAATGAGAGTCAAAATATATTTGGTATGCAAATCTCCAATATTTTACTATTAAATTAATATTTAGAGGGAGAGGTTCGATTCCCATTTAAAATTTAAAAGAAGATATCGTAATTTTATTTTTTTAATTTTTTTCTTTTCACAAAAGTATTTTTAAGAAGAAAGAATTTAAAGTCGGCCACCGAATTATCAAAACTTTATAAAAAAACAAAAATTCACGACATAGATTAAAAGTATTATGTTATCTCTATCGATGATATGATTAAAAAACGATATCTATAAAAGCAATATTATCTTTATAAATCATTTATTTGTGTTACATATTTACAATTAGAGACTATATGTGAATATTAATTATATTTTATTTTTAGTAATTATTGAGTGCACAAAAAAAAATTAAGTTCAAAAGTAATTTTAAAATTGCTTAAATTATTTATATTGAATTTAAAATTACTTTAAAACATTTTTTAATTTATGCAAATTATAATTAAAAGATTAAATTGAATTTATATTTTAAAATGATTTTAAATGGACATTTTTCTACACTACCTCGAATAAATCACTTTAAATATGGTAATTGGATTAAATATATTATGAAATATGTCATAATTATCTGAAAAAACAGCCTAATATAGTAGGTTGTTTATTGCTTTTAGTCTGACTTGGAAATAAATTAAATGCAAATGAAACGAAAATTAAAATGGTGGAATTTAAATTAAGCTTTTAACATTACTCATTTTGTTATTTTATTTTAAAAATCATCATTATTTTCCAGCACTTTTTTTTTTTTGCAATAAAAAAAAAATCGAAAGCAAGGGAATTATTATAATTATTATTATTGTTTTAATATTTTGGTTAAAATTCCGAATTTATTTTAAATTTTATATAATAAGAAATAAAATATATATATATATATATTATTAATTAAAGATTTTTAAGTATTGAATAACGATCTTACACTATTTATAACCTGGTTCGGTGAATAAGATATTAATTATTATTTAAAAAACTGTGGTTAAAAATGGAATATTGGGGTGAGGCATATGGAGGAATCTCATGTTATTTGCTTTCCCACTTGGCTTTCTTTTTCCTCCTCATGTTGCCAAATAAACCTTAATTGTTTCCTATAAAGCCAAGGGGGCTGCTCCATCTCCCATTGCCCACACACACAAAAGCAACACAAAGTTCTGAACCATCACCAGCAGCAGCAACAGCCATGGGAGGCAGCGAGCAAGCCGATGTCGGTGTCGTCGACATTAGCCTAAAGGACCTCTCGTCGAAGCTCGAGGAGTTCGCCAAAGTCAGAAATTGGGAGAAGTATCATAGCCCCAGAAACCTTCTCCTCGCTATGGTCATTTTCTCTTCCTCTCCTCGTTCTTAACCATTGAACTATACTTACGTTGATTCTTGAAATCGAATTGTATGTATGATTGTAGGTCGGAGAAGTGGGAGAGCTATCGGAAATATTCCAATGGAGAGGGGAGGTGGAGAAAGGGCTGCCAGATTGGGAGGAATCGGATAAAGAGCATCTTGGGGAAGAACTTTCTGATGTGTTGCTTTATCTCATCAGATTGGCTGATATTTGTGGAATCAACCTGCCTGATGCTGCTACTAAGAAACTTGTAAAGAACTCCATCAAATACCCACCCCCATCCCAACCTCTTTAATTTGCCCCTTTTAACTCGTGCCCCTTTTAACTCGACTAGAGTTTCCATCGACACAGTACGCCACAGTAAAGTTTAAAATTTTCAATTTTTGTTAAATTATAAATTTAGTCGTCCTTATTATAATTAATCTATTACGAGATATTTAGAAATTTAGGTATAGGACAACCGAGCATTTAGAATTATGTAATTCATTTCTAGGTTGCATACCTAACAAATGTAGGACGTTAACGGTATGATACTACAATCGATTGACGCTTGGAATATGATGCCTTACAAAAGGTAATTTCGAAAAGAAAGATTTCTACACTTGTTCGTTATTCTAAAAAATAATTCATTTTAATTTAAATTTTTTTATAATAATAATAAAAGCAAATACGATGACGTGTTATTACATCATAAATACAATTTCAAGGGACAAATAATTTAGACATAAACTATATGAATTCTCGATTATTTATTTTTAAATGGTTTGGTTCTATTCTTATTCTCGATTAGAGAATAATAATTTATCTACCACATACTTAAACTACATGAATTTCAAAAATTTTATTCCTAGGAATATCATTCTCCATCCTTATTTAATTTTTAGAATATCTCTCATTTCTATAACAAAGTTATATATTTTTTAATCTAAATTAAAGTATGAATTTATTATTTAAATATAAATATGTAAATAAATTAATTATTATCTTTACGGGTTTGTTAGTCCTACAGATTGACATTGAAAAAATAATTAAATGTCTTAACCATAGAATACCTAGTATTGAAATTTTATTAAATATAAAATTTAAAATTTTAGGTATTTTTTAAAGTTCAAGTCCACCTATTAAATTTGTGACATGGACACCGTTATAAACGCACATTAATTGCATTTTAAGTATAATTTTAATAATTAATCTGATTAAATAAAATGATCTTAAATTCATTTTTTTTAATTATCTTAAATGCTCTGAGAATTAATTTTTTTAAAAATTGCTTACATAAACGAAAAAAAACTTAAAGTTTGTGGATATAATGAAATATTAAATAATTTGGCAAAAATAATACAGCTGGCAGCGGTAGACGATTTTATTGGACGTGATTAATGGAAAATCGGTCGGCTAACGCGTGAAGGCATTATTATTATTATCATTTATTTATTATTATTATTATTTACTACAAGGATAATATAATGGGAGGCATCGAAGAAACGTATTAAAAAAAATTTAAGAATTTAGTGCCAAATTAACGTTTAAAAGATTATGGGATGAAAACGTAATCAAATTTAAATTGGAAGGTTAAAAATGTAATTTTATCTTTTTTTGTTTAAAAAAAATTTTAATTTTGATATATTTTTATGCCAACACATAATAAAAAGGGTTGAGATTCTCGTCTCGCGTCGTGGAAACGGGACCCCTAAATTTAGAAGAGAGATTCTCAGAACATCTACTGCTCGAATCCCGCGTTTTCCGATATCTTCCTCCTCTATCATTTCCTCTTTTTTTTTTTCAATTCAACTCTCATTGCTTCGATCGGAGATCTCAAAGCCGCACAAACCACAGCACAAAGGATCTTTTCTTACCGTAAGTGTGCATTTCCTTACTTCATTTGTCGGATTTCTTCATTGTACTGGTTTGTTTCCGGCTTTCGGCTGTGATCTGGTTGAATCGTCTATTGATCTCATTTCCCCGGTGTTTTCTCCGTTTCTTTTCGTTTCGGGCAAAAGGTAGATGAAATCGTAGTATGATTTAATCATATAAGAACTTTCATCTTAATTTAAGTTGACTGTCTTGATGCTGATCAATAATTGTGATTGATCTCTGTTTGGAATGCAGCAAAGAATACAAATGGAGGGAACTGTGTTCGCTCCTGCCCTGGAAGGAATTCAGCATGTCAAATCTGAAGCAGGGGAGATTTTGACCAAGCCTTTCTTGGAAGTGTGCAAACATATTTTGCCTGTTATCGGTGCGGCCCCCCCGATCCCTTTTGAATTTAGAAACTTCTCTCTATTTTCCTGGAGTTTGGCTGCATATGATTTAATTTTGAGTGGAGAAAAGTTTATCAAGAAGATAAATGTGGACTTCATCATTTGTCTGCTTGAAGTTAGTTGACTGGCATTTCTCTGTTGGTGGACTAGAGAACTAGATTTGTCTTTCTAAGGTTTTTGTAGCTTTTAATGTCATTTATTTTCATACCGAAATTGAATTCCGGCTGAAACATGGCATAAATAATTGCAAGCTCATTATCAGATTACCACTGACCGATCAGTTTTACGAATTGTCATTCTTAAAATCAATCTCAATTATTTCTAATGCAGACAAGTTTGGAGCTGCTATGGCACTTGTTAAAAGTGACATTGGAGGCAACATAGCGGTAAGATGCCCACGTTGTTTTACACGAGGGGAAACTTCAAAGCTTATAATATGCATTTGTTTACTTAATTTTATATGTGTATCTTATTTTATTTTGTAGGCTACTAATCACTATCACTGAACACAGGACTAGCTAATTTTTTATTATTTTTTGTTTATTTGCCAAATAAGATAGGAGTAAACGAATAACATATATGGAAAAGTAGTGAAAGGAAAATGTATTGTACCTGAAAAAGAAAGAATTGCATCCATCTCACGTGCATTCGTGATATACAGCTGCGAGTGTTTTTTGTACTCCTGATAGGTAGACAAATGAATGCCTTCGAAGTTTTTGACATCATATATTGCTTGTGTTTTTGTCGAAATGCACTCGGTTCTGTAGCGGTTATGTTTTATTCACCTTATTATTTGTATCTGTAGAGATTGGAGTCCAAGTACTCCACCAACCCATCTGAATTCAACTACTTGTATGACTTGGTGAAACCTGAGATTGAAAGTAAGACTGCAAAAGGATCATCCAGTTGTACTAATGGTCTTCTTTGGTTGACAAGGTTAGCAATGTCTGGTGAATTTGTTGCTTCCTTTTGATTCTGGCACAGCTAGAGATCCACGTGTTGAATGTTATCAAGGATGCTTTTGAACATAAGTATGTAAAATTTTAACAATGTTTGTCATTAAGGGTTACAGAACCAAAAACTAACTGGTGATGAAGCCTCCGTCATCATCCATGAGACACTTTTAAGGGATTATCAAAATTATGCAAAATAGTTTTCTGTTATAAATGAACTAATTCAGTTTTCCCCTGCCCAATCTGGATGTGTATCCTTGCATTTTTCTTGGTTGTTGCATTGCAGGTGACCTGCGAGTTAGCATTTTTAATGTAGCTCTTCGTACTTCTTAATTCATGGAACGAGTTTTTACTTGCATCTAGAGTGAATGACTGAACCAAATTGCTTTTTTCCTTTTTTTAGAAAATTATGTAGTAAATCTTTCTTTTTAACCAAACCCAGAGATATAAACATCTAGGATAAGCCTGCAAGTTGGATCAATTTGATTAACACACACTTTGGTTCTACTTGCATATTTTGATTCTTTTCAGAGCCATGGATTTCTTGGTAGAACTGTTCCGCAACTTACTGGAGCATCAGGATTGGACAATGTCCCGTGCCTGTACAGAAGCCTATGGCAAGACCTTGAAAAAGTGGCATGGTTGGCTGGCCAGTTCAAGTTTCACTGTAATCCTCTGATGCCCCCACTAATTTAATTTTAATATTCTTTGGTATATGAGGAGATTTTTGGCCCAGTTTGTTAGTTGCAGCAGTGTTTTTTCCCCACTTTCTTCATTTTCCTTCCACTTGTGCTTTTAGGAATTCGATAGAAGCTTAAAAAATGCCAAATCATATTTCCACAGTTTTATTTCTGGAATATATTGTCCAGCTTCTTTGGGTCTAAAACTCTTTCATCCCTCACAAGCAATGTGTAGTATATGAGTTGACATTTCATGACTTGAAACTTTCAAGAAACAAAACCATGTTGCAAAAGATACGAGCTACAGAATCGTGGCAAACACATTTGTAACGTGTGAATTAACTAAGTGTATTTTATATCGTTAAGCTCAATCCATGATTCGTGTTATGAGAAATTATATGTGGATTTTAATCGGATACTGAAATTGTAGGTTGCCATGAAGCTTGCCCCCAACCGTAAGAAGTTTATGGATGTTATATCAGGCAATGGCAATGTTGAAGCTGATATAGAGCAATTTTGTTCAAAATTTTCACCTCTCCTCGAAGAGAATCACAAGTTTCTGGTAAGATTTCCCAAATTCCTGAAGGGGCTGTCTTAAAACTTTCAAACTTGATGCAACTAGATCAGTTTTGCAAGATGGCTATGCTTATTAACTGAAGTTTCTGAGCCTTCGGCGATCTGAAATTTAGTTTTAGATTGAATCTCCAAGTCTATTCAATCCTTTACTTTTTCATCTTGAATTTTGTATATCATCAGTTAGTTATAAACCAGTAGATTAAAACATCTCTGAACCCGACCAATGAAATTCTCTCTTTTACAGGCTAGTGTTGGCATGGACGAGCTGAAGGCTTCGTAAAAGGCTGATCGTTGCTGAAAATCGAGCGACCGTCTCGATTATATTGTTACCTATATGTTATAGCTTATTTGAAATCCCTTTAACATCCAAATTCAGACAATCCTCAAGACCTTAAATTTCTGTCTGTGATTTGATAATCTTATGTTTCTATTTTTGTATGCGCTTTTGTTGTGTGTTGAATCACAACTAGCTCATCACCACATTATGTCCCAACGGGAGTTCGAATCTTGTAGAATCCTCTTTAAATCCCTTTGACATTTATATATTGAAAAGTTCATCATGACTAATCTACACTATTATTGTCCCTACTCTTTTACCAATAGTTTAAGAATAATTTTGAAATAAAGTTTGAACCTATTTATTATATCTTAATATTTTTCATTTATTTTATGATTAGATTTATGGTAGATTTTATTTGATTTTTAATATTTAATTATTTTATATTTTCCTTATTGAGAATACACATATTTCCAATTATATTTATATGTAAGTTTCTCATTTTTAGCGAACTTTTTCATCTAAAATTAACAATATGGCATCGAAGATTATAAAGTCATTAAAAAGATTTAAGTCTCATTTAATAAATAAAGAAATTAAAATAATTAAATATTGTTTTTAGAAAGTGTCATTTAAAATAGCATTGTGAATTGGAGATACTAAAAATTAAAAAGAAGCGTCTGGTTCAGAAAGCTCCATCTAGAGAGAAACTAATATTATAAAACTTTATTTATTTATTTATTTATAATAAAAAAAAGGTGTGATTAAAAATAAAGAGAGAAAATATTGCGAAGTGGATGGCCGTACAGTTGCATCCCAACCGCTGTTCCCGCGCTTTCACAGAACAGGCATTGAAAACCTGCGCTAAGATTAGCTCATCAATCTGCGTTTTCCATTCGGATTTCTACGCCTTCCTTTCCGTAGTTCCGTCATAATCGATTCTTCTCCCAACTAACCAGGTTTTGATTGACTGGTCTCCGGCTTCCATTTCCCCCACCATTTTCCTTTTCCTTTTCCGGCCACCGTCGATCAAAACCTGCCCATTTCCGCCCGTTCTCGTACGTCTACCTTCCTCAATCTTACGCTCAACCAGGTTTCACTCCCTTTCTCTTTAATCCCCCTTTTATTTGGAAATCACGCTTTGATTTAAGCTGTGATTGTGAATTTTGTTTGAATCGCAGGCGTAGGACTATTCATTATTTAGGTTGAAGTTTTTTCTTTTTCTTTTTCCTCTCGAGATCGGGTAGTTAAGGGTTTCAGTTTATAGCTAATCGGAAGACGAAAGAAAAATGGGTACCTCTGTTAAGGGCCTCATGAAAGGAATTAAATACATTTCACAGATTTTCGGTATGTTTTCTTTTTCTTCTTTTCGATTTCGTTTTGGTTTTCCCCCAATTTGCTCTGGGTTGTAAAATATATTGAACGATCGGTTTGACCGAAATTCTTGCAGATGAAAAAGAACAGGAAATGCAGATTGGGCTTCCCACTGACGTTAAGCATGTCGCTCACATTGGATGGGATGGTCCATCTGCTAATCAGAATAATACACCTACCTGGGTATGAATAATCTCAGCCCTATTTGATTTCATCTTTTGTTTTCAAGTTTTCTGAACATCGATTTGAATTGTATGCGTGATGCAAAATTTAACAGATGAACGAGTTCAAATCTTCGCCACAATCCCAAAACTCAGGCGATTTGACTAATTCTACTGGGGAACTTGCTCTTTCTTCTGTCCGAGGTATGCTTCATCTTCTTCTTCTAATCTATATTCTGGGGTGACTGAGAATTATTAAGATCAAACATTATCTCTGTTGGTATAAAGTTTTTTGGAAAATTAGAAGCAAAGCCATGAGAGCTACACAATATCGGAGTTTGAGGGTGACTGAGATTTGGTTTAGAATGCTGGTTTTTGGTATGTTTGAAATCTTCCTGAGGATGTAGAATTGAAGTTGGTAATAGGAGTGATATTTGTGTATAGAATCTGGAGAGCTAGATGTGAAAAAGGAAGGTCGAGCTCCAAGGTCAAAACGCCAAACTTCAACAGACTCTTCCTCATCCTTAGACTCTTCTTCTGCTCGGCGGAACTCGGAGAAGAGCTCCAGGCGTCAGCGATCATCATGCCCCTCAGGTGACTCGGGACCCCAGGAAGGTAGTTCGCGACATTCACGACGTCGTCGTGGTTCAGCTCCTGGAAATGAAACAAGCACAGAAAATCCTGTACCAAAACATTCTCATCGGAGGAAATCTAAGGGGTCATCGGACGGTGGTGAATCATCAAAATCAAGAAACAACGACTCTTTAACAGACATAACTCTACCAGTTGTTGACGAAGAGAAGGGATGAGCAGAATTCCAGACAAGGAACTACTAAACGGCATTTCAAATGGTTCCTTGCCCCAATAAGGACCAAATTTTGTTACCTTGGAGATGATATGATTTTTAGCTTCAGTAATCGGTTATTGTTTTACTACCAAGCAGAAGGGTGTTGTTCTGTAACATGAGCGAACAGCCATTTCTTGAAAATAATGTCCCACATGTAATCTGAAATTTGGATTTCTACATTGTTCAGCACCCCTTTTCAATCCAGTGGGGTTTAGTATGATCATCATAAGCCACTGTTACTGACAAAGCTTTGTAGTCACAATAACAGCACTTAGATAGAGCTTATTGTTCCTTTCTCAAATTTGTTGCACTTTTATGCACCATATGAAACATTTCATCTCTCAAGTAATACAACTCTCTTTCCGTCTAATATACTCTCTCTCTCTCCCTCAATTCTCCCTTAAACCAGAGACTTCTTGCTTTTCTCTTCCTATCTATGGCTACAGCAGTTGATCTCCGAGTATAAGCTGGTATCCCAGAGTCGATAACGAAACTAACGAAACTAATTGAATTGTTACAAATGGTATCAGAGCCCGACACCGAGCGGAGTGCCAGCGAATATGCTAGGCTCCAAAGGTGGGGAATAAAGTACTCTCTACGGTTGTGGAAATATCCCTCTAGTGGACGGAGTGAAAGCTTTTAATGTGCGGTGGGTTTGGGCTTTTATCGATAACAAACAGAGTGTGAGTTCTCCTTTTATCTCCTCTGGTGATCCGGGTATCATCTTCAACGTAAGTGACTTCAAAGACACCACTTCCGGTGTTAGATGGAGGCCTCAACACATCTGGAATCCGAGGTACCTCTAATGGTGGAAGCTGTGATAGATCAATTATTCTGGTTTTTTGTAAACCCAAAATGGAAACAACACTAACCCATGATTTCAAACTTGTGAGCCAATGTATTCATCAACAGACGGAGAGGCCGACGAGGGGTCGGAGTAAACATTGTCTGAAGCAGATTTCCAAGAGAAATTTCTTCTGGGTACACCGTCGCCGGAAAGCAAAGGCCGCCGGCGCAACACTTGATCTTGAAACTAGGTGCAATCCGATGTATTCTGGATGGAGAAAGACACCCAGAAAAGGAATCGGAAGGACGGATCTGAAGTGGAAACTGAAGAACAGAGCTTGCTAGAGCAGCCATGGGCAACTAATTGAATGGCGAGCGAAATTTATGATCCATCAATTGAATGGTTTGCAGTGGAATGTTCAGGAAATCGGAGGAGGAGATGGAGGTGAGGAGTGGAAGTATGAAATGGTGGGACAGATAGAATTGAAATCCAACAATATGATTGGCCAGGTGAAACTGACTAATTGAGATCTCAACGTACAATATCTTTTTTCATATGGATAATTATTAACCATTGATTTAGGGAATAAAAATATATTTATTCAAGAAAATTAAATTCAAAAACTGAAAATTTGATATCAATTTCCCGCCCAAATGCATAATGGTTCGCCATTGTTGCATTCCCAAATTCATATCCACAATTTTAATCCATTTTCTATTCCCATTCCATCCCATCATCACGGCAATTCCACGCCACCCATGTCGGCTCCATCCGCTCGCCGGCTTCGAGATCGCAGTGGCGGATCCGCTACCTTAGACGCCGCCATCAAGTCCTCCAAACCCCTAACACCTGTTTCTTGTTCCAATCGAAAGGCTACTTCCGATTCATCCTGCAGATTTTCGTCGGCGGGGAAAGAGAATCCGAGGTCCACGTTTAAGGTTCCGATGATAGCCCAAAAGCCATCGATCCGGGCCGTGCCGCAAGTGAACAAGGCTGCGGCGATTGCTGTTACCGATGCTGAAAGTCGTACTCGGAGGTCCACGTCTTCGGTTCCGAGAGGTAGGTGCTCTAGTCCTTCTGAGTTTATTAGGGTTTCCGTTGATTCTCGTATGGACCGGAGGGTTTCGGTTGATCGAGTGAGAGGATCTGTGGGCGGTGGAAGAGGTTCGCGTGGTAGAGGTTCTGAGAGTAATAAACAGACAGTAGGAGTTAAGGATCTGAATGTGATGGCGGGTGGAGGAGGGCCGACTGAATTAAGGGTTTATAGGGAGTTGAAGGGAAATGTAAAGCTTCGAGCGAGCATGGATAGTAAGCTTCGGATTTCTGAGGCTAAGCAACATGCTGATGATGAGAAAATTGGGGATAAACCACTGGAGATTAAGGTTTTAGGGAGCCATATTGGGGAAGGTTTTGACGAAACATTACGAAGCGACGAAAATGGTAGAAGCTCGATTATTTTCGAGAGCGGTTTCGCAGTTAATGAAGCACGAAAAGAAAAATTTTGTATCATTGCCGAGTCGAGAATTGCAGATCGTCGAGGTGTTAACTCTAGTTTGGAGTGTGAGCAGAAAGATTTGGAGATTGTCAAAGAGTGTACAGGTAACAAGTATCCAAGCAAGCTCCATGAAAAACTTGCTTTCTTGGAAGGTAAGGTAAAGAGGATAGCATCGGATATTAAGAAGACAAAGGAAATGTTGGATTTGAATGGTACTTGTTCATCTAAGCTGATACTTTCAGATATTCAGAAGAAGATTTCTGGGATTGAGAAAGCGATTGGGCATGGTGCAGTCAGTTCTGGTACAAACGAGAAAGATATCAAAATGGGTCTGAAGGATGAGGCCAATGAGGCAGATATTAACACCAAGGAATTGGAGGAGAGGCTATTTCCTCATCGTAAATTGCTCAGGAATGGGATGGCAATGAAATCAACATCAGATACCTCTCAGAGCAATGACATCCATACAATTGATGATAACCCAGTTGCTCTGGAGTTTTTGGAGCAAACAAAAGTCACCATCAGGAGCGAACAAGTTCAAGAAATGGAAGGAAATACTTCTGCAGGATTGCAAGAATCCTCAACCCAATTCAAGGGTAAGCAAGAGGCTGAGTTCGTTCTCACGAGCGATGAGATTCTTGATAATTTTGACGATCAAGAGAATAAACAAGGAGGTCTGACTGACGAGGAGACAGATGATACTAGCATCTACCAGATGAATGAAATAGGAACTAGAACCTCAATAGGTGGATGGTTTGTGTCGGAGGGAGAGGCTGTCCTTCTTGCTCATAACGATGGTTCATGCTCGTTTTACGATATTACTAATACAGAGGTAATTCAAATTAGTCTCTGGTAAAGACTAGCTCGTTTTTAACTGTATTGACACTCATGGGTCATGATCATACTTATTAATCTCACGATGATTTTGTTAGGAATCACGACCCTTTATAATGATATGATATTATCCCCTTTGAGTATAAGCTCTCGTAGTTTTATTTTTGGATTCTCCAAAAGGTCTCAAACCAATAAAGATAGTATTCCTTACTTATAATGATTTCCTCTTAATTAGCCAATGTAAACTACTTCTCCCAATAATTCTCAACAATTTTATTACCTCCTTCGTACAACTTGAAATGGTTGACTGATTTGAAATGGTTTTATGAGAATGCCTCGTGTTGTACAAATTGGTAGATGTTTGGTGAGATTTATTGCTTACCTATTGTGTTCATCTGTTTAGGAGAAATGTGTATACAAGCCACCAGAAGGAATCTCACCCAATATTTGGAGAGACTGTTGGATAATACGTACCCCTGGAGCAGATGGTTGCGCTGGAAGATATGTGGTGGCAGCATCAGCTGGGAATACGATGGATGCAGGTTTTTGCTCATGGGATTTTTACAGCAAGAACATACGAGCTTTCCAGATTGAGGGTGCAATGACCTCTTCAAGGACGGCACTTGCTCCCTTACCCCATAACATTGTGCAAAAGCGTTATGCTCCAAGTTATATGCTGGTGCCTGAAACGGAACAGTGGTGGTACAAGCCGTGCGGACCTCTGATTGTTTCAACTGCTACCTGTCAAAAGATTGTAAAGGTTTTTGATGTCCGTGACAGTGACGAAATTATGAACTGGGAAGTGCAGAAGCCTGTGGCAGCAATGGATTATTCTAGTCCCTTGCAGTGGAGGAACAGAGGAAAAGTCGTTGTAGCAGAAACAGAAGCATTATCTCTATGGGATGTTGCTTCTACAAGTGCTCATGCATTGCTCTCTGTTTATTCATCTGGCCGCAAAATCTCTGCTCTTCACGTCAACAACATGGATGCTGAATTAGGGGGAGGAGTTCGACAAAGGTACTATCATCCTTTATTTTTATTTTTACTGCTCAGCTGGTTGGTTTGAAAATGCTTGAAATGTGTGAGATCCCACGTTTTGGAGAGAAGAACGAAACATTTTTTATAAGGGTATGGAAACCTCTCCCTAGCATACACATTCTAAAAACTTTGAGGGAAAGCCCGAAAGGGAAAATTCAAAGAGGACAATATCTGCTAGCGGTGGGCTTGGGCCCTTACGAATGGTATTAGAGCCAGACACCGGGAGATGTGGCAGCAAGGAGGTTGGGCCTCGAAGGGGGTGGACACGAGGCTGTGTGCCAGTAAAGACGTTGGGTCTCGAAGACATAGAGACAATGTACCAGCAAGGACGCTAGGTCTTGAAGACATGAGGCGGTGTGCCAACAAGTACTCTGGACTCTGAAGAGGGGTGAATTAGGGGGTTCCACATTGAATGGAGAAGGGAACGAGTGTCAGCGGGACGCTAGGTCCCGAAGGAGGACGAATTGGGAGATCCCATATCGATTAAAGAAGGGAACGAGATGGGTTGGCCATAATCTATTACTTCTTGAAAATTAAATCTTTTCCATACTCAATTTATTATAACCAGCAAACCTGCCCATAAGTGGCTTTCATATGATCTTAAAATAGGTTAACCCATCAGCCTGCTTTCCTTCTAAAAAGCTTTTTATATTCTCTCTGATTTATATTTCTTAGTCAGCAGTGATTCTAAGAGGTTTTGGTTTGGTATATGCAGAATAAGTTCAGCAGAAGCAGAAGGAAACGATGGTGTATTCTGCACAACAGATTCTGTAAATATTCTGGACTTCCGCAGCCCATCAGGAATAGGCCTAAAGTTGCCTAAACCCAGCCTTGGCGCACAGTCTGTTTTCTCTCGAGGAGATTCTGTGTATGTTGGTTGCTCCAGTGGTGGCAGGTCAGGAGGGAGGAAGCCGCAAGCCTCTTCAGTGGTACATCAATTTTCTATTAGAAAACAGGGCCTCTTCTGCACTTACGCATTACCAGAAAGCAATTTACACGCCCATCATACACCAGTGACTCAAGTTTGGGGGAATTCAAATCTTGTCATGGCTGTCTCTGGACTGGGGCTGTTTGTATTTGATGCCTTAAACGATGAAGCCTCACAACCCTCCTCAGTTCATACTGAAAGCACCCAAGTGTTCAGGGAAGTCATTGGTTCAGATGATTTGTATTCACCTTCGTTCGATTACTCGACATCGACATCTCGTACACTTCTCATATCAACGGATCGCCCTGCAGCATGGAAACAATTGTCATAGGTAATTATTTTTTAAGCTGCTGGCTAAATGCTGTTTAGTTTGATCTGTCTTGAAAAGCTGTATAAGATGTTTGTGTCTTATTTTTTGTGTTCATGTAAGATGGTAGAGCAATTGTTCTGCATTTATGATTTTAATGAGATCATGTTTTCAGGTTTGCTTATGGATTTTCTGTTCATACTTAAAGAGACGGAAGTTTCATGTTTGGAATCACGAACTTCCACAATAATATAATATTATCCCCTTTGAATATCAATCGTACTTATAATTTTCTTAATTAGCTTAAGTGGATAATCTTCAACAATCTTTCTCTCGAACAAAGAACAACATATAGCCTTTCTTGAGGCTTCCTTCTCTAGAACTCTCTAACAAAGTACACTCTTTATTCGACACTTCAGTCACATTTGATTATACCTTCAAGCTCACAAATTATCTGTTTGACATTTAAAGATTTCATTGACATGACTAAGTTAAGGGCATGACTCTGATACTATGTTAGAAATCATGAACCTCCACAATGGTAAGATGATATTGTCTACTTTGAACATTAGTGTTCATGGCTTTGCTTTTGGTTTTTCCAAAATGCCTCATCTAATGACGATGGTATTCCTTACTTATAAACTCATGAGTTTCTTTTTAATTAGCCAATGTCGGACTACTTCTTTCAACAATCCTCGACAATCCTCTCTTCGATACTCAAAATGGACAAATATCATACCATTGTAAAAAGTCGTGGTTTCTAACAAAAATTTGAGCTATATGACAAAGTAGACAGAACTCCTTAAAGTCGAACAATTTTCCTACGTAACACATATAAACTTGATTGGTTGCCGTGAATTGATATGCAAGCAAATATAGGTTTGGACTATAGTAGAACACGAGAATGCCAAATATTGCTCCACCCTATTAAGTGACGAGTCGTATTCATTAAAATGAATCTTAAATCAATGTATGGTTATATGATAAAGTATAAAAAGTAGTTGAAATAATCACAAGAACATAGCAATCCATTTTGTGATTGATGAGGCAAGAAAAAGAAAAGAAGTAGAGCATTCAAGAAGAGTCCCCCACCATCCTCCTTTTTCCACAGCCCTCTCTTTTAGGGATCCCTTCTACTTCCTAACAGTACCTTCCCAACTTGCGTTCTATTAAGGATGTCTTAGGTTCATCGCTCGTTGATATTGTATTTTTTAATTTTTCCTCTCGAACTTTCTCTCAAGATTTTTATAACGCGTCTACTAAAGAGAGGTTTCTACACCCTTATAAAAAAATGCTTCGTTCGTCTCTCCAACCGATTTAGGATCTCACAATGCACCACCTTTAAGGCAAGCGTCTTTGCTGACACTCATTCTTCTTTTCAGCCGAGGTGGGATCTCACAAAATTATTTCTAATGTTGGTAGGTAAAGAAATTGTAAAAATTATGGGATAACAAATCTTAAATGTTTATTTTGATTATAATTATTAGTTTAGGGTTTTAAGTAAAGATGAAAAAATAGAGTATATAATTTTTTTCGAAAAATGTTGACGTGGCCACAAAACTCTGTGATCCTTAGTGAGCCTAGTCAATATATATATATATATATATTTATTTATTTAAATAATAAAATATTTTTTTAAAGTAAGCAATAAATTCTTCTAGAAAAAAAAAATTATTATTATTATTAAATAATAATAATAATAACTACAAATAATACACTCACCATGGGTTAAAATCAAATGAGTGATGGATACATTTTCCCAAATTTAAAAATGCTAGAAATAAATATTTTTTATTTGTTATTTTAAATTAACATAAATGCTATTAAATGTCTATTGAAATTATGTTTTTTTTTAAAAAAAATTATTCCATGCGGATAGGATAGTCAAATTATGGTAAAATTTAGTACCTTATCCATTAAAATATGTTCAGATGGAAAATAAAACCATAAAAATAATCTCTTTTTTTTTTTCGTATTTTTTTTACTGCAATATATAAAATAAAACCATAAATAAAAATAATTTTAAAAATTCACTAATGTTTAATTGGCTATAACAAGCACTAATGTTTAATTAGTTGTGTTAAAGTCAAGTGATTAATGGTTAATAATTAAAGTGAAATTTACTAATTAAATAGACACAACAATTCAATATTTCAATAAACATTAAATAGCATATACGTTAATTTAAAATAACAGATAAAAAAAAAAGATTTATTTGTAGCATTTTTAAATTTTGGAAAATGTATCCATCACTCATTTTGTTCTAACCAATCAAAACACAAAAATTAGTATTAGAATTTTTTTTCTTGTTGAATAAGATATGTTTTAATCCGTTGAATTTTGAATTGTGATCAGCACAACTATATATAGAGATCCCTCGTCTCGGAGCAGAGGCATATTCATATTCAATCAATCTACAGAGCGACGATGCGGAGACTGGAGTGCCATCCCCTGTTGAGAGGAACAAGGAGCGGCAAGTTCACGCATGGCTTCTCCGTGGCGGAGATGGAGTCTTTAGCCACCATCTGCGACACTATCTTGCCTCCTCTGCCGCTCGGTTCATCAAACAACAACGGCAGCGATGAGATCGATACTGCCGACGCGGCCGCAATCGAGGCGTTTTACGCGGCGTCCGGTTCGCGATCTCCGATTCCGGATGAGGTGAGTTTAGTGACGGAAAAAGATGTGGATATTGTTCTTTGATTCGATGTGGATTTTAAGTTAGGTTTATGGAAGTTGAAATTAGGTTGCAGAGACAGTCGCGAAAAGAGGATTGACTGAACTCGTGATACTGGTGCGGATGGTGCTGTGGTTGCTAGGTACGAGGCTAGGGACGTTGCTGCTCTGTGGATCGCTCTGTTTTTGCAGGAAATGGCCTTATATCTGCAATTTCTCGAGCATGCCATTGGAGAACAGAGAGGAAGCTTTGAGGAGATGGTATAAGAATAAGGTTTTCACGCCCATTAGAGCTGCTCTTGCTTCCATCAGAGTTCTTGTCCTCTATACCTTCTTTTCTAGGGTAATCTCTCCATCTCTCTCTACAATTTTTTTTTTTTTAATTTTCAAAAACACTATTTGTTTTTTTATTTTGATTAAGAAAAAAAGAGTGAATATATGGAATTATTGAATAAAATGTAAATGTATGAGTATTATTAGGAAAATGCAATAAAGAGGGACAGAGACATACCTACTTAATAAAGTGTTGATTTTAATACCCAACTTCTAATATACACACATTTAAAGTAAATTCATTAAATGCTAATAACTGAGGAAATTGAACTCTAAAATACGGCACCTCACCCTATAAGTTTCATTTATTATTGTTTTCTCTTAATAGTTAAGATATATATATTAGTCGATTAAAAAATATGTCTTTTTCTAGGTGAGTTATTGATAGAAACTCATTTTTTATACCTATTAGTAGTATACAAAACTAATTTTTTTTTTTCTAATTTGGTTAAAATTCATTCATGAGCCTAATTTTAGTTCATATAATTTTAAAATTAGTCATGAAAATATATTTATAAAAAAAAGTTGAAAATATATTAGAAAATAGAAAACAAATATATTATGAAATTGTGTGTATATATATATATATGTATGTATGTATATTTGCATTTAATATATTTCACTTTCTGCTCATCAAATTCAAGAGGGTTTATTTCACACATCAAGGATAGGTGGAGACCAGAAAAACTATGATGTATCTTCTTGTCACAATATTTTATGTAAAATTTATGATTAAAAATACAGTCTTTTGAAGCAGAGACACAAATAAGTGAAATTAGTGAACAAAACAAATCCTTAATTTCAGAGAAAATATGGCATAATAATTGGATGAACTTTTATTGCTTCGACACAGGTTGATGTCAATGGCGGCTTCCCTGCTTGGGAAGCCATAAAATACCGGCCGGATATTGAGGAGAATCGGTCCAAATCCTCCGATGAGAGGCCTCTCCAGAAGGGAATCATAGAACCCAACAACGAAACAGAATCATCCTTTCAAAAATCCCTCTTACAGAAGGGTCTCAGAGTCACTGGAGACGACGGCGACACCCTTTCCATCCAATGTGATGTGGTGGTTGTTGGGTCCGGTTGCGGCGGAGGCGTTGCGGCGGCGGTTCTCGCAAGTTCCGGCCAGAAAGTGGTGGTTCTCGAAAAAGGGAATTATTTTACTGCATCTGATTATTCATCTCTTGAAGGCCCTTCCCTCAATCAACTGTACGAAGCCGGTGGGATTTTCACAAGTGATGATGGGAAAATGTTGATTCTGGCAGGTTCAACCGTCGGCGGTGGCTCCGCCGTTAATTGGTCGGCGAGCATCAGAACCCCAAATCACGTTTTGCAGGAATGGGCTGAGAGCCACAAGATTCCGTTCTTTGGAACCTCTGAATATCAAATCGCAATGGATGCTGTGTGCAAGAGACTTGGGGTTTCAGAAGACTGTGATGAAGAGGGGTTTCAGAATCAAGTTCTTCGAAAAGGGTGTGAAAATTTGGGGCTTAAAGTTGAAAAAGTACCAAGAAATTCCCCAAGCGGTCATTATTGTGGATCCTGCGGCTATGGTTGTAGAAGGGGGGAGAAACAAGGGACTGATTCTACTTGGCTCGTTGATGCTGTGAATCATGGGGCAGTGATCATAACAAATTGTAAGGCTGAGAGATTCATATTGGAAAGGAACAAAACTGGAAGTGTGAGGAAGAGCAAGTGCTTGGGAGTGCTTGCAAATGTTTGGAGTGACAACTTTACCAAGAAACTGCAAATCAAAGCCAAAGCTACCATCTCAGCTTGTGGGGCTCTTTTGACACCGCCAGTGATGATATCAAGTGGGCTGAGGAACAAACACATTGGCAGAAATCTTCATCTTCACCCTGTTTTGATGGCTTGGGGATACTTTCCAGACTCAAATTCAGAGTTCAAGGGAAAATCCTACGAGGGGGGAATAATCACATCACTCCACAAGGTTACCTCTGAAGGATCCGAATCAAATTCTAAAACCATCATAGAGACTCCTTTATTAGGACCAGGATCATTCTCTGTGTTGTTTCCTTGGATATCTGGACTTGACACTAAGCAAAGAATGCTCAAGTATTCGAGAATTTCCCATTTGATAACAATCGTCCGGGATTCGGGATCCGGGGCGGTAAGATCAGAGGGAAGGGTGAGCTTCAATTTGAGTGAAGAAGACAGGGAAAACCTCAAGAGGGGGTTAAGACAGTCGTTGAGGATTTTGGTAGCTGCAGGAGCTACTGAAGTTGGCACACATAGGAGTGATGGACAGAGACTTGAATGTAAAGGGATTGGGAAGGAGGAATTGGATGAGTTTTTGGATACGATATCCGTAGAGGGAGGGCCACTATCACTGACAGAAAATTGGAATATCTATACCTCAGCTCATCAGATGGGGAGCTGCAAAATGGGGGTTTCTGAAAAAGACGGCGCTGTCAATGAAAATGGAGAGAGCTGGGAAGCTGAAGGGCTTTTTGTTTGTGATGCAAGTGTTCTTCCAACTGCTGTTGGTGTCAATCCCATGATTACTATCCAATCCACTGCTTACTGTATCTCGAACAGATTAGCCGCATTGTTACTGAAGTAGGTTCCTCAGATGTTTATTGTTTGCTTGATCATGCAGTTAAAAATGATCCATTTATTGTTGTTCATTCAGTCTCTTTTTTCGATTTCCTCATGAACTGTTGTTAATTCTGCTATATATTATGTCTGTTCTGTTATAACCCAAACAAAATTTTCAAACGATTCATACAGATTCAAGCAAAGGTAGGAGAAGAAAGTGCTCCCAAATTGGTGTTCATTGTTTTGAATTTCAATCTCCAAGGTACATGAGTTCTGTTGCTTAGAATATTGCAATTGTAAGCTAACTCTAACTTGGTATCTTCTGGAGTTGTCACGAGCACGTACAATACACACACACGGGGCAGATTTCGGGGTAGTTTCAACTGCTGCTCGAGCAGCTAACACTTCACTAGAAACAAGCATTCCTTACAATTTGAGAAAATAGGGTTACCTTACACTTTACCAATCAAATTACTATGTGTCGAGGAGCCGAGCGAGAGTTTTGTCGCTTGGGACCATGCGTCGGAAATTACACTTTGTACTTTACAAGTGTGAATTGGAACAATAGGATGAATGAGATGGAGCTTAATTATAGTTTAGTATATGTTGGCCATCCTCATCCCTTCCTTCAGGTCAGCTTTGTTAGCAACCAGACCTGTACATTCATAAATCGGTCTTAGCCATCGGAGTCGGCGTCGAGGAATGGTAGAGGAACTGTCTTCACAGCCCTGTATTTTCCAACGTTGTTTAGTTGTTCATTCTCCAATCTGCGGTATAAAATGTGTGGTTAGCAAATCAGGAAAGATTAAGCCTATAGCAATGTTGTTGTTAGATGGTTGTACACAGGATAGGTGCTATACCTGTAGAAATTCCAATGCCCTCGTCGGATAACCTCGAGCGAAGCCAACAGGAAGTCGAGCATTTTCGACTCGATGTTTCTAATGTGCAATTTATGCAACTGTAACACTGACTCCACCCAAGCAACTCTTAGGATCACATTCAAAACCTGCAAATAATTTCATTTATCACTTGATTTGAATAACCTTACTGTACTGAATGGAATTTATAATCTCATTTGCAGATAGAACTCACAATTGACAGGTAGTAGATGCCTTTGCTCTTCAAGATGAGTTCGTCTCGAAGCCATGGATTTCGAGATTTCGGGTTGAGAATTCCCCAGTCCTTGGCAAAATCCCAGTACAACTGATATACTGTTGCTACAAAGGAAGTGACCAAGACGATTATGAACCAGAAGTGAGTGTCTTGCCGAGAATATGTAAGCCTGGCACCGGCCGCCACCATGGCCGATGCATACTTGCCCAAGTTAGCCAAATGGTCCAAGTCATTATCATCAAACCATCTTCTTGCACACTTGATCCCGCAGAATAGAACATGAAAGATCACGGTGTCAGTTCAAGTATATCGAGTTATCGATTAAAAAGCTAGTAAGAAAAACGATAGAACTTCAGAGATCACCTGCATTGCACGCCAATAGTATGGCAAAAATGAACTGAGGTAAGCCAATTCCCAGTATAATGTCCCCGATTTGCAGACCTCACCTCGACGCATGCCGAACGAACCCGCAGTGAAGTAGCAGATAGTGGATTCCATGAGCCTCAGCAGAGTGATCTGTCAACATACAAAGATCAAAAGTGATTAACAAGCTGCAGCAACAGTAAGTTCTTACTCAATGTGTAAGCATTCATATCATATCATATACCTGGCTTGTAAGTTGGTCTGCCAAGAAAGAGTCAACTAAGAGAACCTGAAAAGAAGAACACATTTCAAAGTTGTAAAAGACGAACACATGATGTAGTGAGAAAGAAACTGCGGTTGCCTGCTTACCTTATAAAAAGGAGAGAAAATCGTGTTCCGAAACACACGTAGAAAATAATAGCGTGTTGGTCGGTAGAACACGTCAAACGGGCATATGAGAAGGACAACAAAAATCTGAAGAACAAGATGAAGAAGGAAGTTGAGTAAAAACCAGAACAATGTGAGAAACAGATAAATTGCCATGATTTCGAGATCGAAGAACTAACGAGAAGAAGAAGTCCCGGAATGTAATCAACTTGGACAGGTGAGAAACCAGAGAGCCCTAAGATCAAGTGAATCACAAGAGCTCCAACCACAGCAGTCATGGTGGTAGTGCAAATAAGAAAAGCATCACGGTACTTAAGTGCCGTACTCGACTGAAACTCGAAAATGAAGTTATAATTGATTCTTGCTTGTTTCCAGGTAAAGAGATTGCAGCCATACATAAACATGTGCAGGCTTAGCAACGCAAACATACTGAAAACAGGATACACAACATCCATGTAAGAAACTTCATTTGGACCAGAGAAGACGCCAGACAAATGAGCCAACGTTGCGTATACAATGAACAACGACACGAAGCAACCCGTAAACAATCCTGAAACCAACCAACAATTCGAGAGCTCGAAAGGTAAATATCTTATCTTACCTTATTTTAACTGCTAAGCTATGTTCAAATGGTTTAAGAGATTAAAAAAATTACCAACAAAGAAAGTGGTCATGTGGGAATCTTTAGGCTGCTGAGGCCTCAAATATTTCATTGCCTTTTTTCTGTCATCATTGGCGAAGTGCTTTGTGAATATGGATTCCACTTCGTCCATTAGTCTTACAACCTTCATTAAACACATCATTTCCGAAATTAATATTCATTTAGGAATTTAATTAACTAATTAAATTCCTTCTTTTCAGGCATACCTTATCGGAGCTGATAAAGGCCGACTTTTTCACTCCTTGAAGATAGCTGGCTGACGCCTTTTGGTTCGCCACCTGTTCCACCAAAAACACGTAAATTATCCTTTAATTCAGTGATGTCCTCCATTGATTGGGGAAGAGAACCACACACCCTTTATAAGAGAGCGTGGAAATCTTCCACTATATTTGCTAGCGGTGGGCTTGACTAAGTTACGGGCATAATTAATTAATCACCTTGTCGAACTTTTTAAGGATCTTGACGAAGGCCTTCATGTTGAGCCAGCTGCCACACAGAAATCAAACCATGAGCTCTGTTTTTTGCCACACACTTAAAAAAGAATGTATAAAATTTTGGACCTGAAGGTTTTGAGGAGGCCGAGGCCTTTGTAGAGCTCAACAAAGGCGCCACGTATCATCTTCTCAGCCCACTGGATTTTTTTACGGCTAATGGAGTCGCCGGAAACGTCCTTTTTTGGGTTGTTGATGAGATCCTCCCATAACATCCCCATCACGGCGGAGATTGTCCTCGCCGGAGTAGTGGCCGGAATGTCCACTCGAAGCGCCATCATGGGTTTATTCCCTTTCTTCGTTTTACCTCTCACGGCGGCGTTAATGAACGTTACACCGTGCTTCTCCAGCGCCGCTATTGCTTCATCCGTCTCCGATACTTCTGCTGACGTTTCATTTGATTCTGTGTTCTCTGCATTCAGGATTAACCCGCCACGTGTCAACCACTAAAGCTTAGAAATAATTGGCGGGAAAATGTAAGTGTGGAGAGTGACGTAATTGACCGAACTTTATAAAATAAAAACCAAAAATGGAAACAAATCTGAGGAATCACCGGAAAAACTGGAGTGACGTGGAGAAAAGGTGGAGGAGGAACGGGAAAAGGATGCCGACGGCGAAATTTTACGGCGGCGATCTTCAAGAATCCGTTTGAATTCAAGCAAAATTCCAAGCTGCTCTCTAAGACTATCCCCTCTCTCCATAAACTCACTCTCTCTACTTCCATAAAATTCATTAACTTTCTCCAATTCTTCATCCAACGTTTCGAAAAATATCTTCACCTGAAAAATAATTAAATTTGACTTTTTAATTTCAACAAACAAACAAAAAAAAAAAAAAAACCCAATAAAAATAAATGATCAAAGATTTTACTTCGTCTTCTTCAGAGAAGAACTGAGACAGTTCTGTTTCATGGTGTTCATTAGGATCACCATCTTCAAAGCTGTCATTCTTCTTCTTCTTCTTCACCTGAAATAATAACAAAAAGAAAAGAACATTAATTGGGATGGCTATGGGTTCTTGATGAGGTGGACAAAAGCGTCATTTTCTAATGAATCACGATGGGTTCGTGGAGAGATATCATGAACATATATATATAAATCAAAAAGGGTTTTTTTTTTTTCTTTTTCTTTTTGATTTTCTTGAATACCCAACAACAATATCACTTGAATTTTAAATCCCAACGTCAAATTTGGTATAGCCATTAAAAACGGCGTGGGATTTGAAATGGGTACCTGAGAGAGATGGTGGTCGGAGGGGAGGCCGCGGAACTTTCCGGCGAGGGAAGAAATGAAGGCGGCGGCGGCGGAGGGTGGAGGAGGGTTAGGTGTTTGAGACAACTTGATTCTCTTTACCAGCTTCTTGAGTTGCCAGTAATTGACAAAGGCGTCTTTCCATTCAGGAATCAGTTGAGCTTCCAGCTCCTTCGAGAATTTTACCATTCTCTCTCTCTCTCTCTCTCTCTCTCTCTCTGTTAAATTAAGGGAAAAGCAGAGAGAGAAATGGGAGGAAATTTTTGGCAGACTCCAATGCGCTGAACCTGGAGAATTATATAGTGTGTTTCTAGAGAGAGAAACAGGCAAAAATTAAGAGAGAGAAAAGTTTGTGCCTTTCGCTAACCTTTTATCAAATTAAACTTCGACCCGTTCCACCTATCGAGATTTACAAACCTCAACTTTGATCCCTACTAAGACGTTCGGGTCAATTTTTTGAATTTACTTTACATCATTGCTTCCCATCTTGTAAGTGGACATTTTTTTGTTCCAAAAATTTTATTTTTTATCTACTTTTAACCAACCATAACACCATAATTCAATTAATAATGTCACTTGAGAGAGTTCGAGGTTCGAATCTTTATATTAATAAATAAAAAATCTATTCTTTGTGCTATTTGACTATGCTAGTTGAGTTAGAACGATCGATATCGACAAACAACTCTTTCAAATTGAATGAAAACATGGCGTGACAATGTTTACAAACCTATAATATCTTAATAAGTAATTTTGGCATTAATGTAGTTAATGCAAAAAAATATATGACTAATCAATAAATTATAATGTCAAATAAAACGTCGTTTTTTTTTAATTATGATGTTTAAGATAAAGTGATCATTAAAGTTTTTGTTGAAAGTATATACAAGAGGATGAAATAAATATAATTTATAAAACTAAGTTATAAGAAAACATAAAATTAAAAATTAAAAAAATATTTCATAATTAATATTTATTTTGAAAATAGTAATATTGATTTGATATATGATGCTTTACAAAATAATTCCTTTACAGAACATAACGTAGGACTGTGTGTGACAAGATATGCGATTCTTTTTTTTTTATGAACCTATCTTTTATCTACGCTTAATTCTTCTCTATAGAATATAATTTGGAATATGAATATATCATATATTAATATAATATAAGAAATTTGGACGGCTATATATTTCATTTATTCTCTTCGTCTTTCCTTTCCCTTCGGCCATTTTGACTAAGCCCCCCGTTCGTTTAAGGAGGGAGTTTGCTTTATCCAACTTCAGATATTGTCTGTGGCCCGTTACGTATCGTTGTTAGTCTCACGATTTTAAAACGCGTCTGCTAGCAAGAGATTTTCACATTTTTACAAGAAATGTTTTATTCTCCTCCCTAACGAATGTGAGATCTTACAATCCACCCTCTACAGAACCCAGCGTCCTCACTGACCCACCGCATGGTGTCTGGCTCTAAAGCCCTTTGTAACAGCTCGAGACCATCGCTTTCGTCTATTAGGGAGAGGTTTCCACATTATTATAAGAAGTGTTTCATTCTCCTCTCCAACTAATGTGAGATCTTACAATTCACTCCCTAGAGAGCCAGCATCTTCGCTAACCCACCACTTGGTGTTTGGCTCTAAAGCCATTTGTAACCGCTCAAGACCACTACTTTTGTCTGCTAGGAAAAGGTTTTCACATTCTTATAAGACATGTTTCATTCCCCTCTCCAACCAATGTGGGATCCTTTGGGAGCCCAGCGTCCCCGAGACCATGTTAGCAAATATTGACCACTTTAGCTCGTTTCGTATTGTCGTCAGCCTCACAGTTTTAAAACGTGTTTATTAAGGAGAGGTTTCCACGCTCTTATAAAGAATGTTTCATTACTCTCTCCAACCAACGTGGGATCTCACACTCTAAGACCATTTTACTCTCTTTTCCATCTAATATTGTCATGAAAGGAGTTCGAGTGCACTTTCTCGTTAAATATGCCTAATATCCTATCAAGTCCAAAAGGTTGAAGATGACCCAACACGATTGGGTGCGAAAGTTCATTAGTCAAAATCAAACCGTGTAACAAATTGGAAGAGATTTAAGCGTTGTATCGGAACACGTTTTGATGTTGTTAATAAATGATAGGACAATAATAATTTGGATTATGATGGAGAGACATTAAAGTATTAGAATGTGAAATTGAATTTGATATTTTAAGAAGGAAGGAAGATTATAGGATTTACGATAAGATTACATCTCAAACAGACATCCATTAGGATAACCTAAACCACTTAATATATAATTATTTCAAAAAACTTAATTTATTTAATTTCTTCAACAAAAAGAAAAAGAAAAAAAAAAGGAATGTCTTTAAATTATATTAATCATATAAACATGTTGATAACATGGAATCTAAGCAACTGCAATAATTAAACCATTTTATAACTATTTAATTAACTTAACAACTTATTCAAATATTAATTTATTTAATTAAAATAAAAACATGTATTATAAAAAAAATACCCTAAACTTTTCTCTTTTATTTTTCAAAAAATTGAGTATTATTTTTTACCCATTTCATAAATATTAGATTAAAAATCAACGTCAAAGATAATTTAACGGAAAAAAAAATTAGATTTAGTAAATTGGAGTAGAATATTGACCTAATTATCCATAAATGTCTCACGTCAATTAGAAGTCGAGATAGAGTAACCCTTAAAGTGAAGGGATGCCCTTTCAACTTGGCCTCCAACCTTCGTAATATATATATTGGAAAAGTAATCCAAAAAAACATGTTACCAAATTCGAACGGTTTGCCATCATAAAAAATGTTTATTTGGATGGAATGTACGGTATGCTTAAACTATATATATATATATATATATTTTTTTTTTTTTGTGTGAAATAAAGGGTGTACGATATATGCCTAACTTCTTCCATTAAACGTTAGGGCGTCGAAACGAAGTCATAGAGTAGTGGGATAATTTTGACTTAAAAGATATTTATTTTTATTTATTTAATGCATAGATATGAAAGAGAATTTAATTTCATAAATTAAAGGAAATAAAGGGAATTAGGGTTTGTTGGTCACATTTCCATTAGAAATATGCTTTAAAGAGTAACCAATGAAAAATATAATGCAGTGTCCACTACTTGTCGCTTAATCTCTGATTGGTTTAACTTTAATTTTTAAAAAATGGGATTAATTTACCGATAATTAGAGGCTAATCCACTGTTGTACTCCACTATCTACGTTTCTTTTTTTATTATCCACGCAAAAACAAATTGCATTTCTATGGGTGACTGCCTTGTCGGTCTTACGATTTTAAAACATGCCTATTCTCGAGAGGGCATAGTCGAACTCCGATCATTGTTTCGCACCATCCAATGACTGACTCTAATACCATTTATCTGCTTTATTGTGAGATCCCACATCGGTTGAAGAGAGGAACGAAATATTATTTATAAGGGTGTGGAAACCTCTCCCTAGACGCGTTTTATGTGCTTTTTTATTTTTTATTTTTTATTTTTTTTAATGAGACAATTGTATTGGATTCTCGTGGGCTAAAATGCACATGAACTAACACCCATTAATCTCCTTTTATTGATATATTATAAATTATGTTTTTATTATTATTATTATTATTATTGATATATCCAAAGGGTTGATTGGTAAATTTAAAAGAGAGAAAAAGAAGAAAAAAAAGAATAATATTATACATTATCAAATGGATTCTATGTATCTCCTTTTTTTTTCTTATTTTAATTTGAAACTTTGGCAATTAAAAATTTATTTGTTTCATAATTTAATTGTTTCTTTTTTAAGTACAAAACCCAACAACCATCTCTTAAATTATTACTTTATTATTATTTATTGATATGGTATTATAATGTTTTTATTAAATTAGAGAAGTTACCCTTTCATTAGATTAGTAAATAAAATATGATTTTGGTATCTCAAAACTTAATTAATGAACTGCTAATTCACTGCTTAGTGTTCCATTAACTCATAACTACAATTTTGTTTTATAACGGTTAATATCATAACTTTCACACTTATATAAGGTAAATGCAAATTTTACTATATATGAAAATTAAATAGATAATAATAATTTTTCATTAATTTTAAGCAATTTTCCATCTGTTTATCTTCTTTATTTTTCTACAATTATTAGTTTGAGCCCTTGATTCCAGGAAAAGAGCTCCTCCGGTCTTAGTTGGGAAGCTAAACCAAAACTAAGCTTGTAGGCTCGTAGAGAAATCCATTTTATAGGTATACACATGGATCTATGTTCCTGAACAGTTTCGGGAAGGCTACCAACGCCTGAATTACCAGAATGTCCTGTGGCAGCCCTAAGAAAGTCTCGGTTCCTCTTGGAAACACCATCCGTATTGAAAAAAACATTGAAAACAAAATAAAAAGAAGAATAGAGAGACAAATAAAACACAAAATCTTAGAAGGCTTTTGGAACCTCAAAAGGTCAAACAAACCTATTTAGCTCCAAAAAAAAAAAAAAAAAAAAA